>NC_054385.1:59045252-59345252 GCF_017654675.1 Xenopus laevis | reverse complement strand
ACAATGTTTCTAATATAGTTAGTTAGCCAAAAATGTAATGTATAAAGGCTGGAGTGACTGTACGTCTAACAAAATAGCAAGAAAACAACAAACTGCCTGGTAACCAATCATTGGAAACCAAGAGAGCTGCAAAGCAGGAAGTTGGGTTTTGGCTTTTAGATTAGACATCCAGTCACTCCAGCCTTTATATATTACATTTTTGCCTAACTAACTATGTTAGAAACATTGTTTATTTTGCACATACAATCTATTTACCCAGTTTTTATTTTTACCCTGAACTGTTCCTTTAAAATATTACTGGTGCCTGAAGCTGGCAGATTAAGCATCAATATCATTGTTTTTATTTAGCTTTTTCTTTTATTATCCAACTACTGTTGCAGCCAGCGCTGGGGAATATTTTGCTCACCAGGAACCAGGAGAAGTGGGTTTGGTTCTTTGTGGTTCCCAGTAACTACATAGCATATATCCTTCGGGTGGAAAACATGACTCACACAGTAAACTAATACGAACCAAGCAGCACTCTAAAAAAAACCATATTGCGCTAATGTAAGAATTTTTAGTCAGCTCCCAGCAAATGACTCAGGGGACAACCCCCTTCATCAAGTTGCTTTCCTTTTAAGAAACAGGGCTACCAAGCTCAGCATCCACTTATTATTTATTTTTTAAAATGATAAAACTATAAAAAGTTGACCTTTAATTAGTTGAAGGAAAAAGTGACTTTTTGAAGTGATAAAGGTATTGTTAGAAGTTTGGGGGTGGTTGATTCCAGTGTATAATAATGAATGATGCTCTGCAGATATAGCCTATATAAGTAGTCAGAGTATTGCCCTTGCTAGTGCTCATTAGAACAGCTTGCAATAGACTTCTAACAGCAGGAAAATTAGAGGATCTGTTGTTTTGAGATCATTAGTGGGACCAAATATCAATTCTGTAAGGTATATAAATACAACAGCCCACCTGTAAGGCAGCACTTTCTTAGGTTCCCTACAGCTTTTACTCCCTCCAATTCTTTGATACAGTAGCTTCAAAAATAAGAGCTCAGGTGTCAGTTAGAGAGTTATTCATGTTAACATAACCAATAGTCGCTTTGTACAGCCCCTGTATTGTATGTAGGAGCTAGTGACACATAATGGAAAAGAATGAAATCCTCTAATAATGTACTTGAATCTAAAGCTTAGCTGTTTTTATGAGATTACTGCATTATATATGTTCATCACGATTCACACTAAACACATATGTGCTTCTGGTAGGCCATTTTTAACTCACTGAGATTAAGGGTAAAGGAGCTTTCCAGGCTGCTAAGATTTTGCAGTCGAGCCTGAATGGCTCCTGTCCGACTCCGTAGAGCAGGCATGGTCTGAGACTTCCTGTCTCCTGCAAAGTGCTTGGACATCCACACATCCTGAACTCTAAAAGAAAACAAGCAAGAATTTTGGTAGAGTTATATACCTAAAGATCTACTGCAAAGAGTATGCCTGTGAGAAAATTAACACTTTGGCCAGAGACAAAATAAACTGCATGTGAAACTCTCTTAAAAGGTTGCGGTTAAAGCAACTTATCACCCTCACAATCATCATCAATAAATCTTGAAGAAAATGAAAAAAAGTTTACAAAAATGCTCTCACATTATTGCTACAAACACTGTTATCCCACTCCAGCTTTTTCTGTCCAGAATACAAAAATAAGCTTTGAAATACCTGGCCTGAGCAAACGAGACAATGCACAGTATATCTTCCACCCAACACTCCCACCTTGTACTTTTCAGATTGCACTGCCATGCCAGTGACAGCTATCAACTGTGGGCTCATAGTGACTAGGGTCACCATTCAATCACCAGTTAGGTTTAACAGCTCAGCTCTAGTTTATAACATAAAAGTAGAGTCTGAAGTTTTATAGATAGAGCAGCTGAAGACTTCTCCAGCCAGCAAGCCCACACTTTTCCTCTGTCCTAGCTTGAGGTATTTATTTTATACTTTCCTAGGGTCAAATTAACCTACTGCAAAGAAGGTTATGTGCAAAGTTTGGCACATGCAGCAAGGTGGGTCAGTGGGTGATAGGGTCCTGATTTTGATTCTGGCTTGGGAACTATCTGCAAGTTTATATGTTCTCTCCATGTCCATACATTCACCTAAACATGCAGGCAGGATAAATAGTTCCCGATAATATTAATGCATAGATGTGACAGGGACCTTACACTGTAAGTTGATATAAAACAGATAATTAAAATAAAGGTGGTTACACAATTAAGTTTTGTACATACATACTGTGTATCAAACTAAGACATACTGCAAAAAGACTGATCCTTCCCACCATTTAATTCTATTATATTCTTGGTAAACTGCTCCAAACACAGTAGACATACTGGTATAGCAACATTTGCTTTGCAGGCGTGGGACACATTTCTCAGAGAAGCTTATTCCTGCAGAGGGTTGGTCGCAGCAGACAGATTACAAATTGTGCCAGATGGAAGATAAGATCTACCACGGAGATCAAAAAGATATTCAAAGAGTAACGTACTAATTACACATTGTGGTCTGTGTTTGCATTATCAGCTACACAGCAAAACATCTCAAGGCAATAATAGCCTCATATGAGAAGAATTGAATTGCTTCCATTTACAATGGATAAGTGCTGGAGCGCAAGTAGAAGAAAAATGTCTCCCAATTTTTCTTAGGAGTTGAACATGCTGTGTAGGAAAGATGGCTCTAGGGTGCTTAAGGGTGAAGACACACAGAGCTGCTAGTAGCCAGCGGCATAACTAAAGAGATCTGCTTCCTCTACAGTTACGTGGAACCCCCCTCCCCAGGCGATATCTTACCTTTGGCGGGGGAAGGGTGAAGGCTGTTCTAGCGCTGGGCGGGAGGGGATGGGGAGTGGGCGGGCATGTGGGTGGAGTGCTGCAGACGGACAGACAGGTTGGGAAGTGTAGTGCGCCAGGCCCTCCTAAGCACTGTAGTTACGCTGCTGCTAGTATTCACGACCACAAAATAGACAATAGTGATAATTGGCTTTGCTAAGTCACTACGTTTGTTTTATAGGGATGCACCAAAAACAAATTCCCGAATCCTTTGTGAAAGATTCTGCCGTATACTGAACCGTATATGCAAATTAGGAAAAAGTAGAAACATTATTTTGTGATAAAAACGTCACGTGCTTTTCCCTTCCCATCCCCTATTTTACATATGCAAATTAAGATTCAGATTCAGTTCAAACAGGAATAATGATTCAGCCAAATCCGAGTTCTGCTGAAAAGGCCCAAATCCTGGCCGAATTCCAAATCCTGGATTCGGTGCATCCCCAGTGTTTTAGCAGAAGTAATTCTCAGTATTGTCTAGGGCAGGGTATTTTTTAGCATCTTGTAGCCACAACAAGTAGCTGCTACTAGTAGCTCAGTGTGTCTTTACCCTAATACGGTTTGTTGATGGGAAGATATTTACTTTTCACTTATATGAGCTTAGGGTCAGCATATAGTTAAATATTTTGTGGATGTTTCAATATTCACACTATCTCTAAAAAAGTATGAATCTGTTGAGTGCAATCAGTACAAACATACTGTAACCTCACTATATAAATCCCCTTTTATAAAATGCTTCCCTCTCTGATCTACAGAAACATATTTATCCCTAGGGCACTTGAGAGAAAGACATTTAGATTCTGCACAGTGATATTATGCCTCTCTCCAGATCTTGCTAGCTTCTGGATCTGGTAGGATGCTGAGAGAAAAAGTGTTTTCTACCACTTATCATTAGATACATATTCAAGTGAAAATAAGGCAGTTTACAAAGTATTTTATGTATAACAGTGAATTGAACACCGGGATTTGATACAATATGCTCTTCATTGTATATAAATAAGGTTCCTTGACTATACCTGGCTATGTTCCGTTTTCCTGTATATCTGAAGTGAAACAAACAAACCCTACAAAGAAGAAATGTGTATATTAGCATACTGTACATACCAACTGCCTCATTTAAAGGGAAACTATACAGGTGTCTATGCAAGTACATTTTCTAAACAATTAGACAAGGAGTTAAATAGATCTGCTAGTCATAACATGAGGGTTAGATCTGATTACACTAGCAATAGCCAGTAAATATTACCAAATAGGAAGTTTTCTGAAAAATCCTAGGCAACCCTTAATGATAGAAGCCTCTGGAAACTGCTATCTAGTCCTACAAAAGACTATATAAGGATGTGAAGGTTGCTTGTAGTGTGTAGCTTGGCTCTGCTACTGGAAAGTACACCTTTAATACAGTCAAACCCCAGCTGTGCAAAAAGCTCTCCTGCAGATATGTTTGGGCTCATTTACAAATACTAAAGGTGGCCATACATGCACCGATATTACTGGCGAAACAAATTTTCGTAGGATATTCAGTGCGTGTATGGTGGGAAACGAGCTGACTGATATTGCCAGAAGGTTTGGATAACTTTGAAGGAACCTGTCATCGGCCTCTGTGTTAGTGCTGAATTGTCAGATACAGGTCGAATTCTATTGTTTCTACTTGTATATCTAGTGATTCAGCTCTATGCATGTGTGTTGAAACAAACAATCTTTCTTGGAAAGATCTTTTCCAGGAAAGATCATAATTGTAACGTCTATGGCCACCGTAAGCAAGCCTGCACCATAGCAACCAATCAAGTAAATAGCTTTGTTCAGTCAGCTCCAGAACTTTTTATATAAATAAAAGTTAAAATTTGATTGGTTACTGCACTAAACCAATTTTCCCAGTTTTAGTAAATCAGCCTCATGCTTCATTCTAGTTAGTGACTAGCCAAGGATAAAACAACTTTGGCTACAAGATTTTATGCCCAAGATTCCAGTGATTACCCTATCTGGATGATGCCTATGCTGTTTCCTCTAAGACAGCTATTACTGACTTTGTTTTCTGGGACCCACTGGGGCTTACTGCACTAAATGTTGTGAGTACTAATGGACTAACTACTTCCCTTATGAGTGACTGGGAGAGTCCAGCTACTAGACATGGCACATATTCTATTTAAGGTACAAATTCTACACAAATATTGCTTATTTACCCAAAGGACACACATTAAGAGCACGATACAAATACAATTTAAAATTCAGGTACTTACTCGAGAAGTGTAAGGAAACTGAGAAGCTCCGGTGCAGTAATTTTATTCCAATAGCTGATTAGCAAATCTAAAAATAATCATATATTATATGATTTTGTTGAGTGTCATAAACGAAAGAAAGTTGTTTTCGCCAATTCACTGTTAAATTGTGACTTTATAATGTCCCTTGTCCCCTATTTACCATACCTTAAATTTTCTAAAAATCCTTTAAGTAATTAAACCAATATAATTGTTTTGCCAGCAATACAAATTTACGCAGCTTAGTTCCATCATGTACAAGGTACTGTTTTATTATTACAGAGACAAAGGAAATCATTTTTACAAATTAGAATTATTTGCAAAGAATGTATTCTTTGGGGGACGGCCTTCCCAAAATGTGGAGCTTTCTACATAATATAGTTTTCCAGATATGGGATCATATGTCTAAAGTTGCCAATTACCCTCCTCACCTTAAACATGTTTTTTTTTTCAAACTGCATCAGTTAATGGTGCTGCTTCAGCAGACTTCTGCACTGAAATCCATTTCTCAAAAGAGCAAACAGATTTTTTTATATTTAATTTGGAAATCTGACATGGGGGCTAGACATATTGTCAATTCCCAGCTGCCCCCATGATGATGTTGTTTGTTATGTCATAGACAATTCACTAGTCTTACTCCATGGTTGCTTCCTATTGTTATGTTTCTATATAAACCTATCACACACCAAGAGCTTCTGTCTCAAATTCATATTGGCCTGCTCTTGTAATTCCTCTTCTTCTATAAAGCACCCTTACCTCTAAGACCACAAAATGATTTCCTTCTTCTATATGCCACCCAAGACGTCAAGTACACTGCATTATTTTTTTAATAATTAATCCAAAAAATATAACATATTATTTATAGTAAGTAAGGTAGTAAATAATACGAGTAAACTACCAGCAGCATAGATAACACAGGCACAAATGGACTATTAAATCATTAATGGACTTAAAAACAGTAAAGGGGTCATCACCCAAAAACAGCTGTTGCCCTCTGCAACTTTCGGTCTCCCCTGCAGTGTGCACAGACAAGAGGGAAGGAGAATGGGGAAATCTGGTGTGCTTACCCCTAAAGCAGCTACTCTCATATCTTTCTGGGCAAGGGATTCGGGTAAAGGAAAGTTAAGTCAGCTGGCTAAACAGGAGAGCACCTGGACTTTTAGTGCAAAGGAGTCAAGTCCAGAAGGAAGGAAACTTTAAACAATGACTAAGGTATTAGTTAAAATAGGATTGATTTTGCTAATTTTCTTTAAAACAGTAAAAAAAGATCATTTCATTTTAGAAAGTGATATAGATTGGAAACCATTACACATATTAAGACTACTAAAAATGTAAACATTAAATAAACCCAGAGAAAAAGTAAATAATTCCACAGAACTATGAATTATTTGCTTAAAATCAACATTATGGGAAATGGCCTTCTCATAATTTGCAGCTTCTTAGATATTAAGAAATATCTAGAAATCAACATTAAGGGGCAGATTTATCAAAGGTCGAATTTCGAAGTGAAATCTCATTCGAAATTCAACTATCGAATGGCTATACTTCGACTTCGAATATCGAAGTCTAAGTTTTTTTTACCGAATTTGACCGTTTTGCGGTCGAAGTAAAAACGTTCGATGGAACGATTAAATCGTTCTAATCGAATGATTGGAACGATTTCAGCGATCGAACAATTTTACTTTGACTACAAAAAACTTGTATTAGAAGGTCCCCATAGGCTAACCTAGCACTTCGGCAGGTTTAATTTGGCGAACTTTCAAGTCGAAGTTTTTTCAAAGAGACAGTAATTTGATTATCGAATGGTCGAATATTCGAAAGATTTTACTTCGAATCGAAGTCGTAGTAGCCTATTCGATGGTCGAAGTAACCAAAAATTTACTTTGAAATTCGAACTTTTTGAACTTCGAAAATTCACTCGATTCCACTTCGACCCTTGATAAATCTGCCCCTAAAAATATGAAAGGTTGTAGCTCAACATTTATTTTTGGGAAGTATTTCAGTTTAAAGCAATTCTGTTTATGCTATAGATTTGTCACAAAGGTGTGCTTAAAATGACAAAGGTGTACTTAAAATGATTGTGACATCAAGGCATTTCTGGAGTGGAATCAAACCTCACCATGTGGGAAGAGGATTAATGAAGGATTATGAACCATATGAACAAAGATTACAGCATAAACACATGGGTGGAGGATGATGGTTTTATGTGGAGAGAACATTTAAGGCAACATCTCTGTTTGTATTGTGCTGCAGCTAGCTTTGGTTGCTTTATAAGCCAATAAACTAGGGAACACCTTGAAACAAATGAAACACCACATTTGTAGATACATAGCAGGTGCTGACTACAGACATAGGCCTTGTTACCATTTGCATAGTGCACAGTAAATACATGACTGCCAAATGAGTATATGTATCATTGAAGAAATGAGACAAATCATAATGATTAGAATTGTTGGCACTTCATTGACCTATGCAGACTTTTCAGTGACACGTCCCTACATCAATATCCAATTCACATACATCCAAATTCCAGTCAGATATCAACAGGGGAGGCTACACCCATACAGGGTCTCCCCAATTGATATCTGACTGGGACTTGAGACTGCCATCTTGGTCAATAGCAGCTGAGACAATAGTCAGTGCTTGCCTTTGCATTGCCAGCTTTGTACTGCCAGCAGTCATCCCAAGTGGAAGTGGAGCAATCTCACAAATTTTTTTAAGTTCCTAGAATTGATTTAACTGGAAATTATGGTAAAATCTGCTGCCAAAGACTTGAGCCTTGTAGAAAAGGGTTACTTTGCCACACTTTGCTCTGTATCTCATTGTCAGATTCTTTTCAATCAAGTGTAACAGTTTAAGTAGTAGTTTAAAGGGGTGGTTTACCTCTAAATTTACTTTTAGTATGTTATAGAATGGCTTATTCTTAGCAACTTTTCAATTGGTCTTCATTTTTTCTTTTTTATAGTTTTTGAATTTTTTGCCATTTTCCTCTAACTCTTTCCAGCTTTCAAATAGGGGTCACTGACCTCTTCTAAAAACAAATGTTCTGTAAGGCTACAAATGTATTGTTATTGCTACTTTGTATTACTTATCTTTCTATTCAGGCCTACCCTAATTATATTCCAGTCTCTTATTCGAATCAAGAGAATCAAAGTAGAACACCCTAAGGTTAAAATACGAGGTGCTAATCCATGGAAGGCTCCCCATAAGGGTCTCCAGGACTAAGCACAGCAAAAACAAAGAACCTATTGCACTCGGTTTAAAAAATTCATAAACCAAAATGTATTGATCAAAAATTACAAAAATAAATGGTGAGCCCAACGCGTTTCGACCATAGTGGTCTTACTCAGGGGTACAAACAATAAATAATGAAAAAAGAAAAGGCCTTTTCTTTTTTTCATTATTTATGATTTGTGCCCCTGAGGAAGGTCACTATGGTCGAAACACGTTGGGCTCACCATTTATTTTTGTAACCCCCTTTTTTTGATTAATAAATTTTGGTTTATGATTTTTCTAAATCGAGTGTGCAATCCGTTTTTTCGTTTTTGTTGTCTTATTCGAATCAATACATGCTTGCTAGGGTAATTTGGACCCTAGCTGAAATCGCAAATGGAGAGCTTCTGAATAAAAAGCTAAGTTAAAAACCACAAATAGTAAAACATTAAAACCTATTGCAATTTGTCTCAGAATATCACTCTCTACATCATACTTTAACATTAATTTACAGGTGAACAACCCCTTTAAAGCCAAATCAGTTTGCTGATGCTTATTACAAAGACTTGGCGAGAAAATACATGCTGATTCAATGTCTGCCAAGTATAAATAATGTTATATAATTGTTCTTTATTGTTGTTACAAGTAAGATAACTATTATCATATTATACAGGATCCCTAAATATAACACTTTAACTAGCACCCCCACCAACAAATAACATACCTTCTGAAATCACTTTGACGATATACAGATAACAAATAAGCAGGCTTTTTATCTCATAAGAATCCAATCGGCTGTACTGGGACACAGTGCTTTTTGTAGAACATCTGCGCATCTAACAAGGCAAAGATAAATAAAAGAGAGTCCAACTCATTCAGATATTATGAACAATGGACACAAAGTCATGGTTAAGCCAAACATGTAGTCTATGCAAGTTTTTATACACTACGAATACGAGAAGGATTCTGCATGTTATGAAATAACTCTAGGCAAATATAGTAAGTAGTATCAAAATTACATTTTCCCCAGTGCTGGTTTGTTCTGTTGCTCCATCAATACACAATGAACCTCTGGAGTCCTCTCTTTTCAGAATATAGCCATTGGAAATTGAACTGCAACCTTAAAATGTAAATGAGGAGAATGTATAAGGTCCATGAAACCCACAATTGAACACCCTACTATTAGTATTATGGCACATGAAGCAGTTTGACCATTATTAAATATAAGCAATCATGGCACCAAGGATAGTGGCACGATGCTTTCCCTGACTAAAATAGAAAGTATTACAAATTAACAAACTTTTGCTAAAGAGGATGTATTGCCACTATTGTTTATAATAATTATAAATTGTGTTATGTTGCCACATATTAACCAAAGTTATCTGTTCATGTGCTTTATTTGTGACTCCTTGCATTCCATAACGTTGTGTGTGCAGTAGCTCCTACTAGTCTTCATTGCTACTAGTCTCAAATGCCCTGTCCCCATGTGTTAAGACAGCTGGACAGACTAGAAAGAAAATACTTCTACCTGATTTTATAAAATAAACAGCATTCCTGGAAACCATAGGGGCAATTAACAATGCAAAGTTTTATGCAGGTCTAGTAATCCATAGCAATCAACTGGAAAATTCGGATTTACTATTTTGTTTGAAAGCAAGTATCTGATTCATTGCTATAGATTATTAGACTTTGGCAAACTTTGCTTTACATTAACCCTCAAGTGCTTTGGTAGCATTAGCTATTTGGCTAATATTGTCCAAAAGTTGTTGCATTTTTCACAACATTCAATATTAATTTCCAGGACAATTTAGGACATGCTTCCCAGTGTTGCAAAAAATGCCACCCACTTTCCTAGGGAGCATATATTTTCCGTACATTGTGTCCATTGGAAGGTATATGGTAATGTTCAGATAGATTGTAGACCCCCTACTAAATAAAAATATCCCTTTGATGTTGACAGTATTGCTGTATAGTTTTTGGATAAAGGGATTGGGCTGTGGTACATTTATTTCATCAGTACATCTGGCAAAATAAAGCAGAAGTGTCAGATAAAGGCTGACAAACCGTGAATAATTGCATTCAGTATTTTAGAGAACTGTTTTTGGTTCCTTTTTAGATTAGGATGATAAGTCTGCAAATAATAGCATACCTGTGTCTTTGTCAATGATGAGGCTTGATCTGTTGGAAGCAGTGAAGCTGCATATAAAGGAGTCTCTGGAAGTCTAGAGAAAAAAGGACCATGTTAAAAGGTGACCACTATCTAAGCCCTAAAGGTATCCAATGGATCATCAACCCAGGCCAAATGGACTGATACTATATGACTAGACGTGTACAGTCATAGCCAAATGCTGTTGTTTGTTCAAACAGCTGTATTGAAAAACAAAAGTAGTCGAGAACTGCGGCTCTTCAGGCACAACTGGCGGAAAGTGATTGACAGGGAAAGGAGAGATCAAATGCTCTTTACATGTATTTCATTTCATTACATGAAAAATACTATTGAAATGCAGCTATATTTCTAATGCCACCGTATGTGTTCAGGCATATTTCATTAATATAACAGAATGTAAGAAAGACTGAAATTCCCACCCATTTCAATATGTTTGTTTAGGCTATCAGCTTTTGTGTTTGCCTATTCACAATAGCGACAGGAGACAATATCTGTCTCAGTCCAGATAAACCAAACTTGAACCTTAGCATGGCAACCTTTAATGAAACTGAAAATGTGAGCATAATTGAATTCTACTAGAATCAACCAACAGAAAACAAGTAAATGTTAGGATGACTTGAAATAATTCTTACAGAGTTAGACATGGCAGCACAATAGTACAGAGTGTCCTTGCCAGCAAACCGTGACACGTTCCCCAATAGCATGGCTATCAGGGGGAGATATAATTGAGCAATTTTTCCTTGCTGGTTCTGTAAGATAAAAGCACAGATTTCATAGACAAAAATTAATAATGGAGTCCTTGGCATTCAAATGCATACATACACAATCAAGGAAGATAGCAGACTGGTAAAAATCAAACCCAAGAATCTTCCATTATGAATATTCACTATACATATATAGTTGTTTTTTTACATGTTTAAATATGAGTGCTACTAGGACTACACCAAACTAAGCATGTACGTAAGAGGAACTGCAAAAAGCAAAATACCAAAACAATAATAATTTGTTCTAATAAGGGCCGTCAAATGAAATAATTGTAATATGCTTACACTTTTTATGTTAAAAAAACATATCTCCAAGATTAAATGGTTTACTTTCTTAGGCATGCAATATTTTGTAACAGTTGCTGATAGATGAGTCTTGTAAGAAAATATTTGATCCAAATATGAAGAGTAAAAACAATAAGGAAGAACTTGGCAGTCATTCAACTAACTAGGCACAACCAGTGTTAGTAAACCAATAGCACTCTTGAGGTGGGCTCAGGAGGAAAGATATTTTAAGGGAAAAAAATGTTTAAAATAATTTTTAGAATTGTGCAGTTACAGACAAACTTGGTCTTAATTATACACCTGATCCACTGGGTCTCTATGTTCACAATGTAATTTTTATCGCCCCACTTTTTACCATTAGCGAATACATTGCTGACGGGGCCTGCTGTCATCACAATGTTTGCAGAAGCCTCAGCCTTCAGTAGCTTACTCTGATGTGTCCATTCATTATTTTTACATACTGTATCTCTAATAAGTATTACCTTGTGCTGGTATCTGTTGTCAAAAGCATGTTTGATTAGGATTTGTTTTAGAGTGGAAATTGCAATATATCTGATGTCATAGTTCTCCTGTAGAACCTGCTGAACTTCTCTCAACAAGAGCCCAACTAGAAAATGGTTCCTGCAATAGTCGTCGGTCAAACTGCATTCAAGATTTATATCTGCGTACAAAAAAAACAAATTTACATATGGAATTACAGCCTGATTATTTCAGCCAGTCCTTAAAATACAAAATTGGTTTAATTAAGGAAATACTATGTACCATAAATCATAAGCAGACCTGCAAAAAGTTTAGCATTGTAGAATGAATCAGGATAAGGAAACAGCTAAATCGACACATTCATCTGCAGCTACTGGCAAAAAGCAAGAAATCGATCATTTATGTGCTCACAGACAAAAGCAATACAAAACCAAGGAGTAGAGAACCAAATGTCGAATTGGGAGACTAGAAGGATTCCCAGCATGTTAGTTGGGCTGATGGACAGATTGTTCCAAGCAGGCAGATATATAATTTGCTCACCCCTCTGAATTGTTAATCCATTTGATAAAACAAATTGTATTTTTTTTCCACACTGGAATGAATCAGTTAAGTGAGGAAAATAAATTGTTAATAATGCTTGTTCTTCCGAAACATCATTACCGCTCAGTAAAATGTAATGAATGACTAATGTCTTTAATGTCCTGTAAGTGATTAATCTAAAACTTAGACAGTCATAGGACTATTAGAAGGAGAAAACGTGATACTGGGGTACTGTTTTCATTCAGACAGGTAGATTAAAAAGATCCTCTAAAAACCTGCAGTGTGCACTGTAATATTGGATGTAATTAGGCATGTTTTTTTCCCCATAATTTGAGCATAATTGCAGCCATGCAGAGAATTGCACCCCAATGCAATTGCACCAGATGCATCAAAATTTCAAATGTGTATGGCAGCATCAGATGCAAGTTGTAGCAATGGGAGTTGCTTCTGGTGGTTGGTATTAAAATTACATAATGTACAATTGTTTAGCACAATGGAGTTGCGCATTTTGACACATCCCGTTCTGGGAATCCTGGAAAAACCGCCAAATTTACGGTGGCAGTAGCACACAATTCAGTAGATGAGGCAGGAAACACTGGTATCAGGAGCAACTATATATGGAAGTGCAAATTTTTTACTCTAGTGCTCACTGCAAGCATGCACTGTACAATATAAATCTTCTTTGAGTTCCTGTGTATAGATTTGGGGAGCTATTGTACTTTTTCAGCTTCCTCTAATAGCAAGGGGCAATTTCTCCAGTGTTCCCAAACTATGGCCTGGCCCCAGGGGGGATTCTTGCTATTATGCCGCCTGAGGCGGCCTTCTTTTGCCGCCCCCATCCCTACCTACGGCGCTCACCATATAAAAGTATCTTACCAAATTGGAAAATATGTATATTTAAGTAAATATTGTCCTTTTACATCTCTTGCCTTGAACCACCATTTTGTGATGGTACGTGTGCTGCCTCAGAGATCACCTGACCAGAAATACTACAGCTCTAACTCAAACCGGAATAAGTGTGGAAGCAAAAGACAGAAATCTGTCTGTTAATTGGCTCATGTGACCTAACATGTATGATTTGATTGTATGCACCGTGAATCCTACGATCCCAGGGGGCGGCCCTTATTTTTTAAAATCACAATTTTCTATTTATGATTACCCAATGTCACATACTGCTTAAAAAATTATTTATTTACATGAAGCAGGGTTTTACATACAGTATGAGCTGTTTTATGCAATTTATTTTAATATAGACCTACATTGTTCGAGGGGTATTGTTTTTCTTTAAATATTCTGTACAGTCTTGAATCTATCCTTAGCTCTCCAGGAAATAATCAATATTTTTTTTTATTGCACGAGGGGGGGGGGGTGTTGGGGGTGGAGGTGATGGTGGGCACATGATCCTCTACCTGGGCGTTAAGAAGTATCTAGGGGCGCAAAAAGGTTTTTCACACAAATCTGATCTTAGAGCAGTGGTACACAAGCAGATTTTGTTGCTCATGCAGTTTACAGCTCTGTGGGTTGGTGGATCAGGTAGTTATCATGGTACTGAGTATTTATGATCAATAATCATCTGACCCACAGAAGCACTGGCAGTAAAATCTATAGAATCTTCCTTTGTGCTATTGTCCTATCTAAGTCCCTCACCTTATTGTCCTATCTAAGTCCCAAACTAGCCTATAGGGTATCATAGTACTAAAAAGCAAATATCCCTTTGCAAAAATAGTAACATAAATCACAAAAATAAAATGAATAATTATTTTTTATTATTAAGAAGCTGAAATGCAATAACAATTGAATTATACAATGGCTGGTCTCTGAAAGTTACCTAAAATGTTAGTTAAAAGAGAAGGCTATGTGAGGTTACATAGTTTTTTTTTAGCAGTATTAATGACAGAGTTTAAGGGAAGTTATAAAAGCTGAGTAATGCTTATGGCTACAAATGCGCTAAGAATGAAATCCCTCATAACAACCTACCTAGGGAAGTGAACCGTTCCACAGCATATGATAACAAATCTAATGGTGTTGTAAAAAGAAAAGATACAAATGTAAATACATTTGAAAACATACTGCTAATCTATTGTATTGCATTAAAATATATATTGTGCACAATATTGTGAACAATTGTGAACATTTTGTGTTTGTGTGTGTGTGGGTGTTATTTTCTTGTTAACTGTGGGGAAAATACAATATTTTATTTTAAAAATGGCATAGGAAAGTATCTTCTTTTACTCTCCAATATTGTCTATAATATACATTGTGATGTTAGGTTTGTTTACTTCTATTCACCCCCAAACCCATGTGCTTCCTATGAATAGTTTGTGTGCTGATATTGCTTCTATAGAGAGTTTGGAACTCACCAGTTAGTGTTTCAACTGTGGACGTTGAAACAGAACATCTGGATACTTGCCAAAAATAAGTCCAAATAGTTTTAGACATTTACTAGGTAATGTCATAAAGGTTCTATGTTTGCCTGCAACTAGGAACCCATAGAAACCAAGTCTTTGGAGGGCCTACTGGCTTCCAACTGTGCAGCCCTGTTCCACTACATAGATTATGAATGGCTTCTTCCTTGTTGGCCACATAAATGTTGATGTGCCAGCTATTGCAGCTGTGAAAAGATATATTCAGTTTGTTGAAGACTCTTCGTGTTTCTCAATGACTTCTGCTCTTTGCTAGTTTTGTGAATGGGTTATAAGTTCATCAGGACCTAGATGTAGCAGCAGCCTGTCTATTACTGTATACATAATAGAATAAAAATAGCAGAAATACTTTGTCTACATTCTGTAGAACAGAGGAGAAAAATAAAGCTGAACAATGTATTTAGCCACTTTATGCTGTGCAGCAAGCAATTAATTATAAAGGGTAATGTTTGGTGGTACTGTTTAGGACAGCATGTCACATTCTGCATCTCACCATGCACATGCACATGTCTAACCACCAGTGCTACAGTATATCGCTGCCTCCCATTGTCCTCTCAAATGCAAAACCGGAACCAAGGTTTCCAGCTATAAAGCTAGAATCTTGATGTATGTATGACAACATTAAAGGTAACAACCATAAAGCAATGAGTTCACAGTAACAATTACCATAGCCTCATGTGCAGCTAGTACAAAGAGCAGAACTAGTTATTTAAAACAAACATTTTGGCAGCAGGTGAGACTGTTAGGTAAATGGTAGCTATAAAGAACACTGGAAGATAGTGGCAAATAAAGAGAAGAGCAAAGGTTAACACAAATAAGATGATGTAAGGACATGTCAATGGCAACACCCCTTGTGGTGTTAGAGAAGGAAAGAAGTGGAGAAAAAAATATTAGTCTTATATAATCATTTGTGAACATAACTAAATTTCAAACTCCAGCTAATCCTATACTGAGCACAAACCTAAAACATACTTATTTAAAAAAAAAATATTTGGGATATGGAAAATACTGTTCACCCTAAAAAATTGTGTAAAATTGATGTAAAATAAATATTACAATATCTGTTGTTTTCTCTACATGTGAATTACCACCTTGCATCACAATTACAGAGCGTACCCTTTACAGAGGCCTAAATGGTGTATGGCAGTGCTGTCCAACTTCTGTGCTACAGAGGGCTGGAATTTATCTGGCCTACATGGTGCATAATGACCACACCCACTTTAAACCACACCCATGTTACCACAAAACCATGTCCACATTATTAGCACACCAAAAAACCAAATGGTTGGTGCTCACTGCAGGGATATCACTCATATGTGAAAAAAGTTGAGTCATATTAAGACATACCCCCCCTTAAAATTAATGGTGGTCCTACGTTTTTAAATATGGGCGTTGGTTTGGGCAATCTCTCTCTCTTAAAAGCCTTCACTGGCGGGGGAGGATTCAGCCTTCAAATTGAAACCAATGCTCAACACACACTGAACACAGGTAATGCTATTATGCAAAGAAGTATCTCTTTTTAAAGTAAGCAAGTTAGGGACTGCCATATGGGGTTTACCTTGACGTGGTATGGTGGCTTTTCAATTTTATGATCATAACTTTGGTAACTAAAAACCCCTGTTTTGTAAACATATGCACTTGCATTTATACTGAATTATTTATGAGACAGGGGCCCAGGGAAGTGCATTGTAAGTAGCACTTCCATTATATTTGAATTTATTTTGATTTAGCCTTGAGTGCTTCCACAATTCCCCTCTAATATTTCATATTAAGACATACCCTTAAATCCATATGCCTCATCCTCCCCTGTGGATAACACAGCACCCCCCAGCACAAGGTTAAACACCTTAGGGACCCCTAACAAAATTTTCAAATGCTAACAAACCCCCAGAACAAATACCAGGTTTATGTTTCACAGGCAGAGCAGTGCACACAGAGGGAGCAAAGGGAAGGCAGAGTATGGCACACACAAGGACAATAGAACAGGCAGAGTATGGCACACCCAAGGAGAATAGGGCAGGCAGAGAATGGCACACCCAGGGAGCATAGAGTAGAACAGAGCAAGAGACAGGGAAACCCATCAGGACCACTCTAATATGTACTACATACAGTGACACAGTGCTGGTGCCCCATTAGCATTTTGTATAAAGTGTGAACAGGTGAACAATGTGGGCAGTTTCAGTCTGGGTCTCAGATGTGAACACTACAGGGTTTAGGGTGTGAAAAATAGAGATGTCACAGGTGTGAACAATACAGGGGGGGATTACATGTGGGAACAATACTAGGGATTAGTCTGAATTTGATTAAACAATGCAGGGGCTAGTTAATCTCTGTAGTGATACCTATTAAAATTTACATATGGTAAGCACACAGCAAGCAGACTTTCATGTGGAGGGCCACCCAAGGGGGGGGGGGCTGGTATATGGTAAGGCCAAAATAATGGCATACATGTGATAAAAAATACCTTTAGGTCTCTCATACACTCATACACTCAAAACAATAACAGGAAAATAATGCACAGACCAATGTAGTTCTGTATGCAGGTGAATCAATTCTTTTATCAGCTCCTTGATCATAATTCTCTTTATGTCCCATTAGTTGCACATTAGTTAGTTAGCCCCTTATAGCCCAGATAGGCAGGCATATTTGATTATACTTGCTGACATTTCTGGTATCATGACATACACCACATCATGTAATACACTCAGCAGACTAACCCCCCTATGTAATATATATTATATATATATATATATATATATATATATATATATTTATATATAAACACATCCCAAAGGTGCACTCGGTTTCCTGTGTAAATGCCCGGGTGCCAGCAAACATGTAATGGTATATCTGCAGGAATAGCGACACTCACGGGACTTTTAAAAAAGTATCACATTTGTTAAGCTTTAGAAGAGTCCCGTCAGTGTCGCTATTCCTCCAGATATATGTGTGTGTGTATATATATATATATTTATATATATATAGTCATGCAGTCATATTCATTGTTTAAAGGGCATGTAAAGGCAAAAAAGTAAAATCCCATTTTTACTTTCTTTAATGCAAAAGAAACCTAACTCCAATATACTTTCATTAAAAAATGTGTACTGTTTTTATAAGAAACCTGACTGTATGCAGTGAAATTCTCCCTTTATTTACTGCTGTGGATAGGAATTGTCAGATGGTCCCTAACTACTGAGCAGGGAAACAATCATACTAATGAACAGCAGGGGGAACCCCCGCCTTACTTCCCAGCCATGCAGAACTCAAGCAGCTTTGTTTATGACTATCCCTAAGCAGCCCAGACCACACTGAGCATGTGCACAGTCTTAGTCTTGCAAAGTTGTTTAACAAAGTTGCAAGATGGTGACCCCCTGTTGCCAAGCATAAATTATTTGTTTGATTAGGCTTGTGGTTCAGTAAGTTCATGTTTATATTTAGTATACAAAATATAGCATTTCTAGCCTTATTGTATTTTAGACTTTACATGCCCTTTAATATGTGGCAATCACGTGTCCTACAAAACATAGGAAACAATGGAAATACTTTGCAACAACTGAAACTCCATTCATGCAGCACAATACATTTCTCCTGATCCAGTCTTCTCAGGAAATGTTTTGTATCTGAAATACTGTGTATTAGTCAGTAACACATTACCTTGGACTCTCAGTAGCTTGGGTCTTGCAAACACCATTGGTAGGTTAAGAGGGATGAAATGTTCATGGCTGCAGATGGTTTGTAAAAACTCAAATTTGTATTCATTTAGAATCTGTATCAAAGAAGAATGTATATGCTTAAAACATAAAACACTAAGTGGAACTAAAGTTTTCATCTTTTTAGATTTGAGTGCATGCTTAACAAACCTGTTGTTTCAAATTTGTATATTTTATAAGACTCGGCATTGTAGATTTTTGTTTCTGTTAGGAAAGTGCCACACTATGTGGTTGAAAGAAAATTACTAAATGCAAAAAAAAAAACATTTTGATGGGGAAAACAATTCCACCTTTCATAAATCATTCCCTAAGAGCATTCATGAAATAAAGGAAGACTGCAATGGCCATTTATAGAAATACATTGTTTATGGCTTGCCAAGAAAAGCAAAGGAACTCCCTTGTGAAAGAGTCAAGCAAGGCCCAAACTAACATTTTCAGGTTAATGGTTACAATATATTGGTGTCATGGAAAAACAGTTTTAGTGCAAAAATAGTAGCAAACCATTTAACTGGATTTGTATCACTATTTGCATTGTTTTGTATTACTATTTACAGTATATATATATATATATATATATATATATATATATATATATATATATATATATATATATATATATATATATATATAGATATATATATATATATATATATACTGGTTACTGTCCATCATTTTCTCTTTTGATTATTTTTATTTTTTTAATTATAATTGAAAAGTCAAAATTGAGCTTTATATTTCATTTTAATTTGTAGTAACAACCCTAAGTTTGGTCCTAGCCTAGTAAGCCAACACAGCCCATCAGATGTTTTCTTTTAAACAGTAGATATTCTGCCTGTTGTTACTTTATCCCATTAGTGTAATAAAAGTACTTGGATTACCTTTGGATCTTTTAGAGAGAACCCTGACATGTAGTCGTTGATAAGATTAAAGACAAATCCTCTGTCCATGAAGGTAAGGCATCTCTGAAAAGCATAAGATATACTGTATATAAACAAGTAATAATTTTAAATAAATCTGACAAAAAAGTACAATCTCTAAAAAAAAAACATCTTATCAGTAGTGATGAGCGAATTTTTTCACAACGAAAATGACGCCCATAGACTCCAATGAGTGAATAAAATTGTCTCACTCCAAAAAACAAACATTGTTGTGCGCCAAAAAATTTTGGAGCACAGACTTCGGCGAATTTTCCCGCTTTGCAAAATTTCGGCAAAACAGGTCACATTCGCCCATCACTAGTTATCAGTTATTTGAGAAAGAAAAGAAAATTTGAGAAAGGTTGCATAATATTGTCTAGTTCAGTGTCTTGAGTGTTTATAAGAGGTATAAAATCTCTTTGGTAAATATTTAAACTGAGAATTCCTGAGGGATTTCTTGAAAGCCTTTGAACACAAAATAGTCTCGCCTGGCATTTCGACCACTGCAGTACTCTCAAGGAGAATTAAAAATGCTGGTTACTATTTTCCACTTACTTGTTGAAACAACTTATTGGTTCTTTGCTCCTGGGCTAGAAATACACTTCCTATGGCAGACCATTCTCACTTGGCAGTCTATCTACACTACCCAACTTGAGCCATTAAATGTAACCTGGATGAGAATATTTTAACCGAAAAAGGAGGTTATGGCTGAGAGCATTGGGGCTGCAAAGCAGTAACAACAAATGAGTCCTAATGGTTGATTTATTAATAGGGGCTAAGGGCAAGTGGAAAAAATATAACATGTTGTATAAGTCATGCAATAAACATCCGTGTCATTGTGTGCTTCATGCAAATGGACCATGGCCACATGTTTTTGCAGGTGCCAAAAGCCTGTTACTATAGTGAGCAAAGGACCTTGGGGTAATTTACTAAGTGGTGAAAAATTCGCCAGTGATGGCTTTTCAGACATCGCAACACTTTGCCAGACAAAAATTCTCTCAGACAGCGCTAATTTACTAAAATGCAAAATTGCATCCAGGGCGCTGAGCGCTGGCAAATTTTTGCTAGTGTTACTTCAGCAATCAAAGTGAAGATGCTCTAGCATTCAATTATGCCTAGCGCAGCTTCGTTAGAGGTCTTCACTCATGCCAATTTGCATACGCCAGGAAATGATAAAGTTGAATGGATGTATATGTTGCAGCAAATACATTACACAAGTCCAGGGAACCTTAATAAAGAAAATAAAGTTGTTATAATGCCCTACACATGAGCCCACTGTATATTTTATGTGCCATATGTTAGAAAATGTATGGGGGAGCCCGGTTACCCAACAAAAATTTTTAATGACTTTTGCCAGCGTTTTTTGGGACATTTTCCACTAAAAATATGATAAGAAGATTGAGGAAGATCTATGCACTCCAGTGCACTTCGCCTCGTCTGAGCTGCCAAAGGCAAGTCTGGAGAAAGGTAATGTTCAGTAAAATTTGCATCTTAGTGAACTTGCGGAGTAACGCCCATTCGCCAGAGCGAAAAATTCGACTGGCGATAGAGTGTGAATGACCGATAGTGTCTGTCTCTTTCACTAGCGAAGTTACACCTGCACCTGTTAGTAAATCGGCAAAGTGCCTGAAAGCGGTAACACTGGTGAATCGTCACTTCGCCCTTTAGTAAATCTGCCCCCATGTATTTTTCGCCCAGATAGTTTTGACACTGTATAGACTAGGAACAAGCTGTTTTTGTATCATATTTCAAAGCAGGCAAACTTGCATGCAATAATGGTCCAAGCATTATGTCCACAAATAGTAAACAGACTGTATCAAATTATATCATATTAACGAAACTGTAAAACTGGGGCCAAATGCAAAGTTCATTAACACCGATCTATCTTCTGGCACTCAGGAATAATACCCTGGCATGAACAGGAGATTAGTAAAATAAAAAAAATATTGTGGTAGTGTTTCCCTCCCAAATAAGCGCAAAGTATAATTAGCATTGTGAGTGTGGTTACTTTGTAAAAAAAACAAAAACAGAAGTTATTAGAAGAGAGGCAGAAGTGAAAACATAATTTTAACTGTGTTTTACAGCCAAACAAGCAAATATGTACAGAACATATTATACTGTCTACTTTAGCACATCTAATTAAAAATGTGATTGAAAAAAATGCACAATAAATGGACACCAGCCTGTGACAAGGGCAAGCATAGTGTAGTGATTACAGCTCTAGCAGCATGCTTGTTTTGTTTTATTCTTATTACTAACCATTTCTGTCATAACATGGCCCCAGTCACTGTTTATAGACTACTGCTCCTACCTCTCATCTTGTGATTCATCAATAATCTGCTTAAGATGGTTATAATGAGTTAACCTTCTTTTTGCATAAAAGCAGAGGTTCACCTATACAGTAGGTTAACATTAAGCATGTTATATATTAATTGGTCTTCAATATTTGATATCGTTTTTAGTATACTAGTCTTCCTATTCTGCCTCTTTCTAGAATGTAACTGAAAATACTATCTGGTTGTCTGGGTTGCTTACCCGGCAACATAAGAACAGATTGTGAGGCTTCATTGCTATTATTTATATTTTAATTTATTTTATCTGTTTTTTTTTTATTCAGGCCCTCTACTAATCATCTTCTATTCTGATGACAAAACTGCTTCCTGGTGTAATTAATCTCCATCACGAACAAGTTTGCATTGCAAGAGCTACAGAATGAAAAAAAAATCAAATAATTCGAAATCAAAAAGAATACAAATGAAGATTAAATGTCTGATCTGTACAACATGCTAAAAGAAAGTTTTAAGGGAAACAACCCCTTTAACACACAATGGAGATAATTTTCTAAATCCCCTGTAAGTGCTATATAACTAAAGAAATGCAAAATGGCACTACAGTGTTTACGTGGCAGGGGGTTTGAGTGCAACTGTGGTGTCTCCAAGGTTCTCCCTGAAGAAATGATAACAGAAATGATAACATTTTCCCTTTTTTGCACTCAGTACAGAGTTTAATAGGCAAAAGGCTGCTTTATAGGTGCTTTACATGTTTGGGAACCTGCATTTTGAGAATCAGAAAGTAGGGATACACCGAATCCAGGATTCGGTTCTGGATTCAGCCTTTTCCAGCAGGATTTGGATTCGGCATCTGAATTTCCGAATCCAGATCCTAATTTGCATATGCAAATTATGTGTGGTGAGAAAAATTGCATGACTTTTTGTTACAAAACAAAGGAAGTAAAAATGCATATGCAAATTAGGATTCGGTTCAGTATTCGGCCGAATCTTTTGCAAAGGATTCGGCGAATCCAAAATAATGCATTCGGTGCATCCCTATCAGAAAGTCAGGGTAGTAGCTTTTGGGTCTACATATGGTCCCATGTAGTGGTGGACTGAGGTAACCACAAAGAGTAATAGCCACATGTTTATTAGATAATCTGTGTAGCCAGTTGTAAACTGTAGGCTGCAAAACATAATAAGGTTAATTTACAATGCCCCCACACAACATACAAAGTGCAAAATAATTGTAGTAACATAACTAAGATTATTCTAGAGATTGCCTTACTATTATATACACAAACAAATATTTTTAGCAGAGCTGCCAATGAAGAGGTTTAAAACACAATTTACAATATGAAAGAGAGTAGACAGACAGACAAGTTCTTACCTTGATGAAGTTGGCCAGACTAAAATTGACATTTCTAGATTCCTCTTGAATCTCCCCATACCTTATTGTGACATGTGGAATTATGGAAAGGAGAAGTGAGTGCAGGACATTTTGGTAAGATTCCGGAAACCTCTGTGGCCGAGAAGTCTGTAATGAATGCACCGCTGTTTAACTGAGAGGACACTAGCATTTTGTTATATTACTACAAATTAGTAAATTGAGTACCAAAACAAAAACAGATATCAGAGCAAGATTTATAGATGATAAAGCCCTGAAATGTGCACAGTGTTCAGTTAGCACTGCATTGAAATAATTTGCAAATATGGCTCAGGGAACCTCACTTTAAGACCATTTCCCAAAGTGGTTAGAACAAGACCCACCTTGGCGGATAATGTACACCATCTTTGGGAGTTGGAATAGCATAGCAAACTTTTATTTTATTGATACAAAATGGTTAGGGATTGGAGAAAAGAGAGACCAAAACTTTCTAAGTAGGTCCCCACCAATTTATATGCATTTTAGTTGCCAATTCTCAACTGCAAATCTGAAAATGATCTGGCTTGTAAAAGTGAAAGTCTTTACAGCCAAGAATATGTATTTGTTTAAAGCAGTGCTTTCCCATGTATTTCTCATCAGTTTCCCTGTTCCCTATAAAACCTTTTCTCTGTTGACCCAAAGTTAGGTTTGGAAATCAGCCCATGGCATACAATTTTGGAATCAATAAAGTGAGGAATTAATTACATACCTTATTTTAATGACTGATGTTTACTGCAGTAAAGTATTTTACTATATAAAAGGGAATTATCAAGACCCACCCTAAAATGCACACATTAGCGACTCTTAAGAGAATTTTCGTGTCTTTATTTGGGCAATGAAATATCACTTCTTCTAAAGTGGCCTCAACTGGTGTTGTCGGCTGCTGTATTACCTTAATTTTGTTCTCTTCTATCAGGAATAAGGCCATAGCCTTGGCCAAAGCTTCGAAGAAAAACCACGAGTACTGAAAGAGCAATTGTAAATGAAATAAGATGTTAATTCAAATGTCTGAATGCCAATTACTAGTAAAAATGGCTTCCTCCATGATACATGCGTAAGCTTAATATACATGATTCTGTGACAATCACCTACATACTTTAAGACAATGGGCATTTTAAACACAGCAGTTTTATTAAAGGAAACTGTGGCCCTCAATGGCAAATATATCTTATTTTCTGATAGATCAATGTGTGCCTTCTTGCACATTGCATTTTTATGTTTTATGTGTCTTCTGTATTCCTATACAATACTTATTAAAGGCACTAGTGTGCCATAGGGCAGCCATTTCCCATTTTGGTAAGTCTGTGACAGTTCTTTTTTTTTTTTTTTTTTTTAAAGCACATTCACTATTCAGCTGAATAAAAAAATTATGAATTCAATCCTAGTAAAAATACACCCATCTCTATAATAGTGGATACCCATTTTGTTGTGGGCACAATTACCTATGATTTATAAATTGGTGATAGGCTTTGCAGCCACATTATGCTCAAATTCTGAGCACAGAGCAAAAGAACAAAGACAGACATACCAGATGCTTGAGCAATTTTTTTTACACAAACATACCTAATTCCAAACATTAAAAGGAAAACATGATAATCTATATCTGTTCATGGGGGCAGTTTCCCATTCCTTTAGGCTGACCATATTTTGTTTGTGCGTAAAATACACCAAACCCTGAACCCTGCTGCCTCACATCAACAATCACCTGAAAAGCATTAGCACTGATAATTTTAAATAATTCCCACTGATGAAAGACATAAGGACAAGAGGCAAATTGCTAGGCTGTACTATTACAAACATTATAAAACACATAAGTGTGGTACATGATATAAGATAAAGTGGCTATACACATTGTATATCCAGTAATAAGGCTGACTGTATCATACATCAGTTACTCAGACCCGTATTTCCTTGAACAGCTGTACTCTGTTTACTGCCATTAAAGTGTTTATTATTTTATCATTTCATTTCTAGGATATACAGGAAATTGAACATCTGATCAATATTTAAACAGTGGGAGGAAATAGGCACACACATCTATGCAGTTTTCAGAACTGGAAATGCCCAACATGTTACCTTTTTTTATTTTACAATTGGTCTTTTTTCACATTATTGTGTTTTCCTAAAAGTTGTTTTCATATCTAACAAATGATATTAAAATGTAGTAACTATTTGATAATTCAGTCGGACAGTGATTGTAGTGGTACCGAAATGTAAAGTAGGGGTATTCTTTATCTACTTACTCGCCAATCCACCATTTTCTCTAGTCGGCCCTCCTGTCAGTGCAAACGTGTGGGTTAATGTCAATCTCATCTCGGGAGGCAGGACAGAAGAATAAGACTCTTGACCCCTCCCCTGGTATATAAGTTGTGGCTCCACCTCCCATCACCAGTTATTTGTCCTGCCTCGAAGGTGAAGGACAAGTTTTATAAGTGTATTACATTCTTTTTCTCATTTTATTATCTGGATCAATTTAACTTTACAGAACAAAGGCACAACACCTAGAGGACACGCGGAGCTGTCCATCAGGTGTGCACAGCAGGCGAACTGCAGAATCTGCCCAGGAAGGCCACAGACAGAACTGCTGTTGCAGAGGCAATACATGGCACGCAGAGCTGTCATATGACACAACCTTTAGGGTACGCAGAGCTACCCACTGCATTCAAGGGTTGATGCTGAGCCTCAGGACAATGAGAATCCATCCTCCTTGCAGTGCGTTGTGCAGCAAGTGGATTCACCTAAAGATATTAGCCCTGGATGGGCATTCAGAGGTAAGTAATTCCTTCCCTGCTCATATCACAGCAAGTGGAATCAGTGCACACCATGCTGCTGGTAGGCCCAATACCATTCAGGAGCACTTGTATTAGAGTAATGGTATGCTGAGCTACCTCTTATTACTCTCTATGGTCAACAATAATAAGCTGAGAGTAAAAGGAACTACAGTTTCTTATAATTACTCCCTTAACCCTTAAGGTGACCGGGTTGATACCTCTGTTTTGGCACCTTTTATCACCGAGCTTTTGGCGCCATGTGCGTCATGTGGGCGTCAATTCAGGAGGCGGGCATCTCGATTTAGATGCCGGCATCAGTATGGACACAGGCGACCAGTTTCTCCTGGCGCGGGCGTCAAACCTTGCCGCTAGATGTGATTTTGTCACATCATAGCAAAGCAATGATGTGACAAAATGTGACACTGTACGGACTTCTCAACACCGTAGCAGCTTTGTAATAACAGGACTATGGAAAGCCAGATTTCCTAAGAAAACTTATGGTGGATGTTTAGACAAATCCACAGAAAGGCAGAAAAAAGGGCTAAACTGCAAAAAGTTGCATACACCCCTTGGGAAAATCCGAATACAATTATTGTTCTGACAGAATTCCATCCAAGGCACCAATCTTATCACGGATCACTACTACTTCAGAGAATAACTCTCTGTTTAATACCTACAATGATAAGGGGCAACAGCAAGGTACTACCAGCTCCCCTACAGGATTAATTAACTCCACAGTCTAAATCTGTTGGAACAACTATCCACATCCCAAATGCTCCAGCATGAAGGGGACTTTCTGGAAGGGATAAAAATTTTTTTAAAAAAACACCTTCCAACCTCCACCTCAGCATACACACGTGCTAGGAAGAGGAGGGCCAAAGACACCATCTCAGATTCCTTTGAACCAAAACCTTTTTCCCATGAGAGGATGTGGGAGTAGGCAATATTTCTGACTTGCTACTTACAATAGCGTTGTCTAAAGAAGATTGAATACTAGGAGTGCAACAGAAAAAGACAAGCTCTTTTCTAGTATTAAGGGTAACTACTCTAACTATAGACACTGAATGGTCACAGCCAGAGTGCAGCTCAGCCTTGACCAAGCGATTTTACAACACATACCCTATTCCAGACAAACAGTACAAAACAGGAGACAGACCCTCAGGTTGTTCCTGCAGTTACACCCCTATCAAAACAAACTGCTCCCCCAACAGAGGACAGCAGCTTTTACAGACCCCATGGTCATAAAGGTGGAATCAGCTCTCAAAAGAACCTATTCACAATCAGTAGCAATCTTCCACTCAGTAACCGCAGCTGCGGGACAGGCAAGTACGGCCAAACACTTGGCCAAGGAACTAATGTATCAACCACCTCAATCAGCACAACTTTTAGCTGCAGAGGTGAGGAATCTCCATGCTACACTCGCTCTATTAGTAGATTCAGCTTCACACATAGCTCCACTAATGGCAAAATCCACAGCCCCCCCAGAACAATTTGTTTTGGTTTTGCTCTCTTCACTAAGAAGAGAGGCATTACACCGAGCAGTCTTTTCTCTGTTACGAGCAGAAGATTTGGCTCCAGTTCCAGAACTTAAAAAGTTTTGCGGGTTCTATTCTACCCTTCTTTTTGTGAGATAGAAAGTAGGCTCTTTCACACCAGTCCTGAACATCAACAGGTTAAACTAAGTGTTTACAAACACAAGTTCACCATGAGTACGTACGCTCCACCATAGCCTTCAGGGAAGCTGAAACTTTCATGGGGCCATACGACTGCGGGATGCATACCTGCACATCCCTATTCATACAAGGTCACAGCCATGCCTGCGATTCAATGTCTAAGACCAGCACGTCCAGTTTACAGCACTACCTTTTTAGCCTCTCCAAGGGTATTACAAAGGTCTTGGCACCGGTTAGGGCACACAATGGCAGTATTCATTCCCAGAGTCTTAAACTGGGAAGCGGACTTCCGGAGCAGACAAAAATAGACCAAAGAGAATGAGCACTACACTGCGAGGTATTCACACATCTAGTACAAAAGTGACAGCACTAGAAGTGAGACCTTATACAAGGTCCCACATGCGACTATACAACGCAACTTCCCTCAATGCGGGCCCAAAGATCACCAAGATCTACAGCAGGTCATTTCCATACTTCCTACAACCAGAGCAGAAGCTGGGATCAACCACAGTGACAGATAGCTACAACGCTGGCAAGTTCGGATGGGAGTAGGTTACCACACCTTCACAATACAAGGGTGTAGGGAAACTCGAAAATCGCAGCTCCTTATAAACATCCTGGAACTACGAGCAATAACCCTAGCTCTCCAGGATTCATCCGACAAACTCCAGAGCTGCCCACTACAAGTACAATGAGACAGCGGTGGCTTTTGTCAACAAACAGGGAGGCACGCAGAGCAGTCTAGCTATACAGATGCACTGGTAATTCCATAGACTTTCAGTAAAATCGTTGCACTCCCTCTACTGGCGATTCTACCGAGGATAATTGCCAAGATCACATAGGGGGCCGACCAGACTGCTTTACACTGACTTGGTCTACATGTCACAGTCCAAAACATGGCTGCTGCCTCTACCAAGAGAACTTCTCACAACCTGGCCATGCTCAAATAGATGGTCTGGTTCGGGAGGCCCAATTGTATAAAAAAAAAAAGTGATGCTGTAGCTCAAAGGTTTCGTGCCTTTGCAGTGCAAAGGTTGTTTTCACCACAAAAGCATACCACAAGGTATGGTATACAATTCTTGCCTGGTGTTCAGACAAACACTTACTGTGCACAGACAGTACACCACAGGTACTCACAGAAATCCATACAGATGACCTAAGTTTTCGGCCTTATCAGCACTCTCAACTTTTCAGTGGGCACAAGACACCACTATATACCTTATTACAAGGAGTCACACAGGCCAGTCCGCCATGCTGGACAGACCACCTTTTGAGACCATAGTCTCTTGTGGTTGTCTTGTAGATGGTTGTCACTCAAGGTTGCATTCCTCATAGCCATAAGATCCGCTAAGAGGGTATCAGAAATGACGGTTCTCTCTGGTAAAGAACCATGATTGGTTACGCATCAGTATAAAGTTGTCGGTTTTCTACCAAAGGTAGTAACCAGTTTTCACATTAATCAGGAGTTGGTATTACCATTCCTGTGCCTAAATCCAGCGAATGATAAAGAAAAAGTTACACAAGTTAGATGTAGTAGGAATAATTCTATTTAAAACGGGCTGCTGTCTTAAGGAAATCAGACTCTCTGTTGCTATCTTATTTCGCAAATCACAAAGGGCAAGGAGTTTCAAAAAGAACCATTGCTAAGTGGTTAGTCGAGACAATCAATTTTGCTTATGAATGTAAAAAAAACAAAAAAACAAACAAACAAAGCCCTTTCAAGTCAAGGTTCACTCCACTAGAGCACAAAGTACTTCATGGGCCTTACACAACGTGGCTACATCTGAACAAATATGCAGGGCAGCCACTTGGTTATTTTTTATTCCCAATACTATTATAAAGTTTTATAAACCACGTTTTTGCTTCAGCTTCGGCCATGGTTGACCGCAAACTGTTGCAGACTGCGGTGGCACAGTTAAGCCCCCGTGGTTAAAAGAGTAGACATATACCGTATTCTTCAAAGTTTTAGTGTTGCCATGATAATACTTGCATTTTTTTTTGCAAACAGTATTCTTCAAGGTGTTATTGTAGGCTTAGTACTTTTGAAAGTTTATTGCAGTATACAGTAAACTTAACATTAAGTTGTTACGAAAAGTTTCTATATTACCCACCCTAAATTACGGGACAGCTTTTGGATGTCCCCACGTGTTTGCACTGACAGGAGGGCCGACTAGAGAAAAGGGGATTTCATACTTACTTGAAAATCCTTTTCTAGTAGGCCCGAACTGTCAGTGCAATAAGTCCTGCCCAGGCTGATTTTAGTAATGGGTCTGTGGACACAAAGTTTTCTATATGTTACTAACTGCTTCTTGACCTTACTTTCTACTTTCTTAATACACTCCACCTCATCAAGCTTTACAAACGAACTGGCAATGGGAGGTGGAGTCACAACTTATATACCAGGGGAGGGGTCAAGAGTCTTATTCTTCTGTCCTGCCTCCAGAGATGAGATTGACATTAACACACACATTTGCACTGACAGTTCACGCCTACTAGAAAAGGATTTTCCAGTAAGTATAAAATCCCTTTCTCACAGCTAAAACATATGGTCCCCTTTAAGTATCCAGTTGATGTGTACAGGGTGTGATACTGACCAATGGGGTTTGGATATGAAAGTTTTGGAAGCCAAAGAGTTTCTGGATGAAATCTTGTGGTGATATAAGCACCATTTGGTGACGATTTTTCTCATTGGGTGGTATATCTCTCCCTGACCTTTAACATCCAATTAGTTCAAAGGGGCGTGGTTTTTAATAAAAGATTAACTCTGTCCCTAAATAATAATTTCTTCTTGCAGAGCCATATGGTTATGCCATCTGGAATTGACTGCATAATAACTCCACCACCAAAGGCTCTTGTATCCATGTACTCTAGGACTTCTGCCAATTCAAATCATCTCATAAAAGATTTTCAGAATTTCTCAATAACTTAACCAAACTATTTTAATGCATTATTTACTTTCTGGGTGTCTAATTGCACCTCCTCCTAAAAACAACAGTACATACTGTATTGTAATAACATTTTAATGTTGTGCGTCCTAAGCAGATACCAGTACGTATGTGTGTATATATGGAAATATGTATAATGGAAACCAAAGCTACACTTAAAAGGAGGCCTTTACTTTAGTTTGTCTAACTTCAGTGTCTTGCCTTGCATTGCAGGAAGTTAACAAGGCCTCAGTGTTGGCTTAACAAGACCTAGTGTTATCCATTCATCCAACAGTTGTGCTTATGTCCGTTTCTAGGTTCATCTAGGTTCATCCTCACTATAAATATTTTGTTAAGCAGTATGGTTTTACTGATGATGAAGAATATCTGCCTAACAATGTATTTATATGTTTTGTAAAAACAAAATTGTGCACATAGTGTGACAACACTGCAAGTACTGTTTGGCCTTTTTGGTGGTAACCACTCATCAATTAAACAATAAGACAAGAATTAGGCACTGCAAGGTTCAGGTTGCTAGTGTTCTGAATAATATTTGTTTTAGTGGCATATCTCTTGTTGTCTGTAATTAGCTGTATTGAGCTGCAATTAATCACAACCACACACGATGGGACACAGTAGGACTTAAAGGTGTGGTGCTTAATGATCCAGCAATGCTGATTATTATCCAATTCTCAGATAAATGTGGTTTCTCAGTTATGTGGATCCTCAGCCAATAATTGCTAACCACACACAAATTGTAAATATGTACATCTTCTATGGGCAACTGAAATCTTATCAGAGAAACTGATGTGTCACTTGTAACTTGGCAACTAATCAACCTCTTTTTTTCCTATTGTCCCTCTTTTACTCGTTCTTCATCTCTCCAACTTCCCAACCTTTTCTCTTCTCTAATGTTTCACCTTCCTCCCTTGACCCTCTGCTGTACATGTGGGGTTGAATATACAGTGTGACCAGTAGTGCCCATGTGCAGTGATAGTTAAACTAACACTGACACTTTTCCTTGCACTGTTACCTTCTTGAAGATATTGCAACAGACTGAATGAGGAATAGTATGTATGTGGTACAGAACTTTTAAAAATAAATAATACCACACAAGTCTGCACTCCCGCACAGCTATTTGTAAAAATGACGATGGGCCTAATTCGAATTTCAGCCTTCCATATTGCCCCTGAATCCCTTAGATAACATAAGTAATAAGTAAGACCATAAGTAATGGCAACACTGCATTTGCAGCATAGAAAGAAGCAGGTCCGGACTGAGAATTAAAATAGGCCCTGGCATTTCAAGTACACAGAGGCCCAATCATCCCATGCAATGTGTTGTAGGCCGCTCGCACAACCCTGGCCTTCAGCAGTTCAGTGCTTGGTGCACGGTGTTGGAGGGATCGGCACCCTCCTCAGCAAACTATCCAAGAAAACACTGGCACTCAAACGCAAGCAACAGCAGGGTTATACCCTTGCGTATTTATTCTGCAAACGTGCAACGTTCCGGGGTCAGACCCCTTTGTCAAGCAATGCTTGACAAAGGGGTCTGAGTATTGTAGAAGTGATACCTATATTGGCTAACAAAAAAAATACATTGCAAGCTTTCAGAGCACCAAGGCCCCTTCATCAGGCAAAATACAATTATACGTTATACGTTATTAATAAAAACCTTGTAATGTTGCCTAATTGACTATAATGATAAAGAGCATATAGGAAAGACTCATGGGCGGAGGGTGATTTTTTTGGGGTAGGCTAAGTCTAAGGGTTGAACTCCATGGCACGTTGATGTCAGATTTGTCGGCATGCAATGACACAATGCAACGTTTCAGATGTGTAGAATATAATAGAACTGAATGTGAAATCCCAGGTACAAGCTACATTTATCAGACTGTCCGATGTAAATGCTGCACGTTGCATCTTCATCCGACAGTCGGATACATGTAGTTTGTACATGGGATTTCCTGTTCAGTCTATTATATTCTGCACATACGAAACGTTGCATTGTTTCATCGCATGGCGACAAATCGGACATTGACGCTCAGCCTTTATGCTACTGTGCTTTCTTCAACTGTGATTTTCCACTGGCGGGGAAAACAGCTGATTTAGCCCCATATTATAAGCATTATAATTGTATTATAATTGTAATTCACCTGCCTGAGCACACAGGGAAGATTTTTGTCTAAAATGCACTACAGTCTGAAATTTGTCCCTTACACGGGCTGACTTAAGAGCTATTTACTTATGGGAGATCTTATATTTAGAAAGTATAATGCAGATATATTTTGGTCCCCTTGCAAAAAACAGTAGCTTTATTTTTACTGCAGTTTCAAAGTAACACAATATAATAGCAGATGAGGCTGAGAAAAAAACTTGTGTTCAACCATCAACACAGCATTTGTGTGTAAGTGAAAGTAGCCAAACTGATCTGTTAGCTGATCCAGAGGAAAGTGCATTGAATTGATACAATAGTTGCTAATATTCCTCATTTACTGCTAAGAAATGTTCTAACCAATTGTAGCAATTAAATGTAGCAAATTGTAACAGTTCAGAATGCTCCACGATCACCGCCAAACCCTAGAGACACAAACATTAAACTTTAAAATTAAGTTTTGGGAAAACAGTAAAAAGTAAAAGATGGAAAGCAATTGAAAAAAAGTCTGAACAATCTGAAAATAACTCAACTGAAAAAAGTTTTGTAAGCTGAACAACCCCTTTAAATCACCAATCACAAGTCACAATGGTTCCATTAAACTATTCAAATAGATGTTGGGTGAAATTCACAGAGGTGTGAAAGTAAGATATGGTAACATAACGGCTGCACCACACCTTCACACTTTTCTCAGTTTCAGCTAAAACCTACCTGAATAGATCAATAGAATAGATCACGGACCATTGATGGTATTTATTTTTTGTGCAATGCAAGTATGAAATAATATACCAGACAAGCAGGAAGAGGATTAGCAGATGCTTTGTCTCTTGGCCCTGATCTCCAGCACAAACAACCATCCTGGGTAAAGCTCAGTCTCACCTACTCCCTAACGGCTTTTGGCACACACAGATCAGCTCTTAAACTATCCCATCTGAAATCTCCTGAGATTTTCAGTGCAAAAGATCATTATAACGTCACCAGATAGGGATTTTTTTTCTAAAGACACTAGTCAGCAGCACCCCTTGCCCCTCCCCTGACAAGCTTAAATAGACACATTGAGCTTTTTTTTTTTTTTTATTTGAATTTTCTTTAAATTTTTTAGGTAAACAGGTTTAGGGAGGCTTAGCCTCCCCACGCCTTAATGAAAATCCAGCTATGGAAAGAATATAGTATATAAATGTTAGTTGCAGTGTGCAGCGCTGTCAGGTGCAAAGCAGTCTGGATGCACTCAGTGAGTACAGGGCTCTGTGTGCCTTGCAGCCTCCAGTACTACATAATTTGTGCATTCAGGGGTGGTGTGAATGTATTTCTTCTATCCCACAAGTTAGAACATGGAACAGGATTGTAAGGTGATGTGAATTAAGTAGTAATGGCCAAAATAACCCTTTAGGGTGGAGGTCTACATGGTCTTGCAGATGAACCACTATATTCAGTCACTAGCACAGCTTCTCTAGTTCCCAGTGAAGAATAAAATAGTAAAACAGTACAAGGTTTCCCAGGCTGCTTGGTCTTCTCCTGCTGTCTACCTTCCCTGATACTCTTCCTTCTACATTGGTTTTAAGTTTTCTGACAAAGAATACGGATTGTATTTATGGCAAGAGGACTTTTCTAGCCCTATCTCACTATGCACTGAGCCCCAGCTGGTGGGTGCAGACCCATTCCTTACTCCTCCTAATAGCCTCATCTGTTCATCTTGCTGGCCTACCTCTATCTCTCAATCCTAAAATGAGCACCACAGATCTGCCCTATTGCTACCTGACACAGCTAATCTTCTCACATGGCACCTCTCTCACGTATAGGGTTGGCACCTTTTCTTAAAAATATAACAGCCTACCTATATTTTTTTCTTTCTTCCCTATTAATAACATTAAAATACCGGTCGGGTGGCAACCCTATTCAGGTAGCAAACTTCATCTCAGTCAAAGAGGAAGTGACCTCTGCTGTCTCACTTATAAGACTACCTAAGGAAATCCTCCTGGTGAGTGACACTAAGGAGAACCTGCTCTAGAACTTTGGATTTTGTACTTTATTGTGCCATCTAGTAACTTTAAGTACTAATGACAACTCATGTAAAATACTATATTAACACTTAAAGGTTTACTAATAAGACAATCTTTTTATACATCTGTAGCTGTGTTGCAAGGTTGTAATGGCTCTGACCAAATTGTTTACCACAAAGCAAGGCTAATACCCCAGAAATATAAGAACTAGTTTAATATGTGTTTGTATTTGTTTGCTTTCATTCATGCAGCTACCAATCAATCTGGACAAACGTTGTCTCCAGACTACTACAGTTTGTACAAAATGTAGTTGTTGGCTCCCGATCACTGAATCGTGAATCTAGGTTTCTGTAATATAGATTTTCTGAGGCGCTGACAGACCTTAGATAAAGTGCTTTTGAATGAGCACTATGGGGTCGAGGTAAATGACCCTTATTGTTTTACAGACTTTATTTTTTAATGACAGTTTGCAATTACATTTCTGTATGTATTCCTCCAATGGCATTAAAAATAAACAGGTTTAGTGACATTTTTACCTTCAGTAACTTGTTGATTGCCAGAAAATCTGCAGACTGTTTCAGTACTGTTATCATTGTGGTTGCTAGGATTTCATGCATGGGCCTTGAATGCGAGGAACTTGGCTTCTCTATTCTAAAAACATACTAGAAAAGGAAAACAAAGTCATTAAAATGTTAGTAGGATGGTGCTATGATTGTAAAGTTTGTTTTATTTTTGTTTCATCTTTTGAGCAGACAACGTACTTATAATAATGGAATATCAAAATATAAAAATGTACATGTTATACACTTATTTCAAGTAGACATGATATCTCTTTGTATTACATGTTTATAAAAAGCAATAAAAATATTGTTAAAAAAATGTTACTAGGAAATTACATCTCTTGGCTATTTAATGGCTTGTTACCTTCCTTTTATTATTTGTAGTTATCCACAACTTACAATTAGTTTAAAGAAGCAGAATATCTGCCCAGCAGGGAGGAAGGTAGTGATAGTGAAAATGCCCCATCTGTAGATTTATGATACAGAAAATACTTAATACTTATATGCCCAACTGTACATAATATTTTCCATAGTAAAAAAGACATGCCTTTAAAAAGGAGCGCAGGTAATGATCTAAACCTTCTTCATGGCATTTTGACACAATGTGAAGGAGAACCCTGCAGAAAAAAATACAACACATATATTTTCTTAGGGAAAGAATCTGTCACCTTTTAGAACCAAAACAGTTACAATTAAAGAGGTGAGTAGAAAATAATATTTAAGGCAATGATTTATTACCGTATCTGTTGGTGGCTTTAGAATGATACCTTTAAATTTAAAAAGCTTTTCTCTGCACTGTAACCATCTGTTAGTCTGCTAAACACATTCTGAAGAACTGACACATCGATCAAAGCAGTAAATGCATAGCTAAATGTGTCAATTTGCTTCTGGCAGTTAGGAAAGTGCTAGTAAATCAGAAAGCATATTGAGCTGCTGAGAATCCCTCTGGATTGAAATAAAATGTAGTAAATCTGGACCTAATTGCATTACCAATAATCATTATCAATATTTCCCCATACCTGTATGTTGTACCTGGGTTCTAGGACATTATTCTCATGAATGTAATAAGCTATATGTATGTATATATGTATGTATATTTTTATTTGTAAAGCGCTCCTTGAGGGCAAAGCACTGTACAACAAAACAATAAATTAGTAGTAACAAAAAAGGGGTCATTGGAATAAAAAGTAACAAAAAGTGCATTATTAGAATACAATTCACATAAATATAAAATATAATTACAATGCAGATTAAGTGCTCAGTGTCAAGGAAACAAAAGGCTAGAGGACCCTACCCAGTAGGGCTTACAGTCTAAATAGGAGGATAACATACAGATACAATTCAGAGGAGTATTAAAGTGCTGTGGGTTACAGTTTGTTACACTGTTATATAAGTGCCAGTTCAGGTGTTATCCAGGTGCTCCCAGAGGTAGTCTTTGAGTTTTGTTTTAAAAACATTGAAGGAGGATTCTCTCCTGAGAGATTCAGGAATGGCATTTCAAATATAAGGAGTCACAAGAGAGAAGGGTTTGATACTCCACTGATATTCCACTGCACTTTAATGGAGAACACATTCAATGGGGTCATAGTTTTTTTATTTTAATTTTTATTATTTTTGCAACCATACCTATCAGAGTGGCTTGAGTAGGCAGCCAGGTCATCACACAAACCATAAAGGTCAAAAGAAGAATGCTGATTGGTCCTCTTTCTCCTACTGTGCCTATGAAAACTGTTACAACATGCCCAATAACACTAAGCTAAACTACTTTTATCTTTTATCTAGTATCTCACATACTTTTAATAGGTTTGCCACCTCAGCAGTAAAAATCATGCTTCATACTAAGAAGAGGAAAGCTGGTATTTCTTACCAGAGAAGGTGGCAACCCTAACATTAAAACATTCAAGCACTTGTTTTCACCTTTTCTATCCTATGGAAATACTTAAAAATGAGTAAATATAGTGTGTCTGTTTTAAACTAAAATAAGATCACTGAACCAAAAGAACAAATGAAAAGACAGGGGGGACTTTATATCAGAAACAAATAGGTCCATGACCAAGTAGCTAGTGCAGTGCATACTTACAGAGTGCAGTTTAAGGCTACCTCATCCTCCTGGGAAACCGTAGTAAGGACCTGAAAAAGCTGCATGAGAATCACAGGCAGAAACTGAATCATCACTTGAACCTCCATGGCATGCAAGCACTGCAGGAAAAAAATAAATATTTAAATATAAGTTATATAAATAGATACCACAAGGTGGCACCAACATGTCATTTGTCAGAACACACTGGCCATCTAAATAATTTTTTCAAACTTTAAGATACCGTACTTCTTTTTTTTAGGGGTTCCAAAAAGCTGCTTACACCAAGCATGGTCCTTGTATTGGCATACAGATGTTGGTTTCACCATGTGAGAATAGCACTCTGCTTTGGAGACAGCACCCCAAACACAGCAAGAATGACGTCAATTTCAATTGCCCAAAATTTTTATTCTGTCTATACCTGACTGCTTTATTAAGGGGCAGATTTATCAAAGGTCGAGGTGAATTTTTGAATTAAAAAAAATAGCTATTTTTTGTGTACTTCAAATAGGAAATAATCCAAATTCGATTAGAATTTGAAAAAAAAAAATTGAATATCGAAATTTATCATGTACTGTCTCTTTAAAAATTCAGAGTCAATTGGTGGACTGAAAAATCAAAGTTTTTTTTTTGGGAAAAACTTTGAATCAAATTCGATCGAATGCGCTATTCCTTCGATTCGTAAGATTCGAATTCGGACGAATAAAGACCTATTCAATCAAAAACGGACCTATTTGACCAAAAAAAAACTTCGACTTAATTCCGGTTGGTCTTTTTGAATTCGAACAAGAAATCTGCCGCATGTCTTTACTTACTTTAAGTAGCTGTTATTATATCTAGTTTTACTGTATAATCCAGTTCTTTTGCACTAGAACCAGATATTTTAAAATATATTTCGTAACCAGAAATAATGGCTATATCCCCGGATTTCCTCTGACTGCTCTTGCACAATTCTTTTATTTTACTTTGAAGTAAAAAAACAGCTTTGTAGCGGGGTAGTAACTAACTGCTTCTTGACCGGTTTGTACCTTTAAGTATTTCACCATTTCCCCATGAAGATCTTTGGATCCAGACTGAACATTCTGGCAGTAGCTAAAAAAGTTGTACAGGTGCAAATCCTGCAATGAAAATAAAGATAACCTTAGATAACTTCAGTGCACAAAGTGTACCTTAACACATATGAAACCATTATGCATTTGCTAAAGTGGTGTTTTCTCTCATGCAAGAGAAAACAAATTGGTGCAGCTTAAATAAATATGCAGTTGTCAATTTATATCAACCCCAAGTTTTAAATATAAACACTGTCCTGCTAAAAGTCCTGCTAAAAGCCAATTTATATTCCGTTTTTTTATGATGACGCAAAGTAAAAAAATCATCAAGATTTGAGATAATGTTTTTTCAGCGAAAAAACACACCAAATGTTTTAACAGTTTATTAAAGAAAAAAAATTTCAAATGAAAATCCTCAGCAGCTCAAAGCAGCCAAATTTCTTTAGAAGTAAATGAGATTTCAAGAAACTTTATTTTTTTCAAGTCCATTAAAATAATTAAAGCTGAAATGGAATGCAACAATGCATTTTCGTTTGTCTTAAAGGATAACTAAACAATAAAAATCCCATATTTTATATACTGTATTTATTGCACCAGCCTTAAGTTTCAGCTTCTCAATAGCAGCAATGATCCAGGACTTCAAACTTGTCACAAGGGGGTCACCATCTTAGAAAGTGTTTGTGACACTCACATGCTCAGTGGGCTCTGAGCAGCTGTTGAGAAGCTAAGCTTAGGGGTCATCACAGATTATCAATCAGAAAATGAGGTTGGTCTGTAATATAAAATGATGCTACAGGGCTGATTATTAAATTATGATGCTAATTGCACTGGTTTCTGTGTTGTCATGTAGTAATTGTCTGTATTAATTACTAATCAGCCTTATACTGTGACATTTATGTGTGTACTGTATATTTTGAGTCGGTCCCTAAGCTCAGTAAGTGACAGCAGCACAGAGCATGTGCAGTGAATCAGCAGAAAAGAAGATGGGGAGCTACTGGGGCATTTTTGGAGACACAGATCTTCCCTGCTAAAGGGCTGTGGTTGCCATGGGCTGGTACAGAAGCCCAAAACACAATGTACAACATTTCTAGCCTACTTCTTTAGTTAAGCTTTAGTTCTCTTTAAACTTGAAAATCAGCCTCCTAGAGTATGAGTATCCATGTTTCTCTTAATACAACAAGTTTTATGTTATTTAAAAATGGTACAAGTGCTATATTTACCTGAGTATAAACAGTTGACTTTAAGTGGCCTCTGATTTTAAAGAGTGGCTTTGCCCCATCGACCCATTTAATATCACTGCCAACCTGGTTTCAAAAGGAACAAATACAAAACAATTACAACATCATATGATTAAATTAACTTTTAGTATGATGTAGAGAGTGATATTCATTTTAGTGGTTTGAGTTATTTAGCATTTTATTCAGCAGTTCTCTAGTTTGCAATTTCAGCAATCTGGTTTCTATGGTCAAAATAAGAATTAAACATTCTATAACATACTAAAAGTTAAGTAAAGGTAAACCACCCCTCGGAGTTCCATGACCTGTATAAAAACACTCGGCCTTCGGCCTCGTGTTTTTATATGGTCATGAAACTCCTCGGTAACTTATAATATCCTTATATTTTACAAGAGGGGGTACTTTATTCACTATATATATATATATATATATATATATATATATATATATATATATATATATATATATATATATATATATATACAAAAAATGCAAATCTGGTGCACAACAAAAAATGCTATGAAGCCTGTGTGCTGGGCAAAAGGTCATGATAATCACATCAAAAAGATAATATATATATATATGTGTGTGTGTGTGTATTTATATTTACATAAGCACTGGTTAACCAATTGGCACTTGATATAAAATTACACAAAATTATGAAAATAGCTGACAGAAAAGATACCTTTTTTGCATCAGGATTACTGCAGCTCAGATAACCAGCAGGAAGGTTGGCTGAAACAGGTAACTGTTGCTCAGAAGTTATAATGCGGCCATCCTTCAACAAAGGAACCCAGCTGTAGCCAACTAGGGAAAGGGCAAATAAATGAGTGCAGTTTACTACTATCAGGCAACATTCAATGACAGATAAAAAATGAAATATTGGTACCCATTTTCCACCACTAAAACTGCTGCTGTAATAAAACCATGTGAATTTATTTGATAAAGGTTAAACTACTGTCTATCTGAACTATTCATGGGTTTGCGACTCATCGCTCTGTTACATTTTAGCTTATGTGTTTGCAGCAACAACTCCTGTACCACTGATATCAGTGGTCACTGCACCTTGCTGGGCATGTTATTTAACACCCCTATATTGTTTTGAAGGTATACACAAGAATCCTTATATTTAACCAAGTAAATGTGAACTTCAGGAACAGTGCAAACTGTGTCCAGTACACTGGCAATGTAAATTGCATGTAATCACCTTTTTTCTAGCACCTTTATATTAATTGACTCCCTGGAATATCTCTTCTCTTATATTGCTATATTATATTGCTAGTTCAATGTGACTCAGTAAAAAAAAAAGCTTTTTGTTAGTTCTAATGGCTAGCAGCATACCTGGTGTTTCAGGATTCTCATTCTTCTTGCTACTTCCCTTGGAGTTGATATCACAGCTGACATGGTAGAAGGTGAATAATAAATGGTGCTTTTGGTGAAGGTGTAGAGGTAGTTCCAGTTTTATCTGAAATAGGAATCTGGTTTTAGGGTATATATTCCCCTTAAACTTATTTCTCAACTGGCAGAAGATAAGTTATCAGAGAAAATGCAACCCATGTCTGCAATCAGTGGCATGAATGGCGTCTGCCTTTCATTGTGCATACAATTGGATTTTGGAGCACTTGAGTATATTTGGGGCAATTTCAAATAGGGCATGGCTGCGCTTACCTCATCATAGAACTCTGGGCTCTGATTATGGTGCAAGACAACAGCATAGGCATTTCTGCTGAACACAGGTCCACCGGGCTTCCCATAAATGCACTGTAACAAAATAAATAGATTTCTGGTGTTAATTTAGAAGGGTTTCAATCTCCATAATGACAAATGATGGGCTATTAAATTTAATAAAATATACAAAATATTGCTGTTGATATATTATTTTCCTTTTTTTTTTAACCAAAATTGCTTTATTGATTTTTTCACATGTATCAAGAAACAGTACATCATAAAGCATTTATGTAGAGTTGATAATACACAATCTGGCTGAGTATTTTTTACATCACTTTTAGTTTGAATAATGTTATATAGAAACTTGTGCTCTCTAAGGTGTGACTGTTAATTTGTATGGTCTTATGGTTATTGCCTGTTTACTGTGTTATGCTTGCTGCACCAGACGAGGATGAGGGCGAGGTAGAAATTTGGGTTAGCGGTTGCTGCGTGTTTCTGATTTTGGCTATATATTGTTGCCATGGCACCCAGATGATATCATGAGCTGCTCTCTTATTTTCTCTAGTGGCTGCCATTTCTTCATGGGTGGAAACTAATATGAGTAACTCCTGTAGAGAGTAGTTTGTTTTTAGTTTCCATTTCCTGGATATGATTGTGACTGCTGCCGTAAATATTTGGAACAAGAATTTCCATTGTGGAGACTTTACACTAGTTGGAAGTGCATTTAGTAGTGCTATTTGTGGTTCAAATGGAATTGTCCATTCTAAATCAGTTCGTAGGAATGTCAATATGGACTTCCAAAATTCAGACACATGAGGGTATTCCCACCACGTGTTATAACGTGCCTGGGGTATCACATCCTCTCCAGCACTTGTTGGTGTACTGATTTTAGGTCAAAAGTTGTTGCACGATTGCTGCAATTCTCACCGACTGCAATCGTAATTGTTCCGTCACAGTGCTCAGCAATTTCTTGCACTGTTTTTCTTAGGAAAAGTCTCAGACTAAATGTAATTTTTCTGGTTTGTGTTAGAACCCATAATGATTTTTATGACCTTGTTACTAACAGTGTGACTACCTGGTGTGCTAAAAAGGTGTTAAAGGAGAATTCAGCCCCCACTGTGATAAGTCCCCACTGGCCCCCCTGCTAATTGTTTTTTTTTTTTTTTGCTCAAGAAAGTTTATTACAAACCGTTGTACAAGCATGTAACTCACAGGTACATATTCATTACTTTTACATATTAACAGGATATTCACATTCTATAGGCATAGAGTTTGATATAGACAGATATAAAGTAAGTAAACAGCTATGTTTTAAGCATTCATGGACTCTTGCGACCTGAACCAGTTAACCCAAGTTTCTTCTCCCCCTGCTAAGTGGAAAACTGCTCCAACTGTGCATGCGCTAATATGGCGCTCAGTGGGGGGTTGAATTCTCCTTTAAGCATTTTATTAGTATTAACTATAGTGTTTGCATTCACAAATGCTTCCATGTGGCTAATGCCCAGGGTATTACAAACATTTGCAAGTGTGCATGGATAAATGAGTGCACTTGGGAAAAGCCTGCTGCTATAATATCAGTCATTGCTAACTCTCATTCAATATTTATGAACTAGAGGAAAAGATAATGGATGTACAAACCTTCAGAGCTTGGCAGTCAGGCTCATCGGAATCTCTGAACTCAATCAAGACTGCAATGTTCCTGGCCTGTAAAACAGCCACCAGCCAATACAAATTATAATAAGATAATGATTCAATTTAGGGTATGCTTATGCTATGACCAAATGTCTCTGTTCACCTTGGCAAATGTTTTCTGGTTATCATACTTAAGATGCAGAGGATAGACGTAAAAGTGGTTTTTGTAGCTCGTGAATGGATAGCAGTATTTTGTCATCTCTGGCACAAACTCTTCTACCTCAACAGCAATCCCTGGGCTCTCTGTGTTGTATGGCCTTACGGGAATATAGGAAGACGTGGCACAGTCTGAAAAAGAAAACACGTTATATTCTTGATAAAATGGTATGAGAACGCCTGACCACTACTATTTAGAATCAGTACCATTTCAAAATTATTAAAACAATGAGCATGGTTAAATTAGATTTTTAAATACACTTCTCAATACTAATGCATACAATATAATGATGTAAAACATGCCTCAAAGTTGTACTTGTACTCCATTCTTTTAAACACCACTCACAGTTCATTAACCTGATCCAAGTGTTAACTTTCTTGCGGACATCACAGCATTGACATAGGGCATATTAGAGCTCTGATCGTGTTATTAAAACTTTGAGTTAGTGCCCTAATGTAAATATGATTGAAAATATATTTAGCAAAGCCTGCAATTACTGATGTTATGTTTTTTTCCTCTAATGATGAGATACAACTTTACATGGGAACTTGGTGAACTTTAGTATAGGTCAGTGAAAAAAATAGCTCAGGCTGGTGAGGGGGGGATGTCTGCAAGATGAGAAATATTACTATAGTGTTTTTGTTAAAATTTCTGTGATAACGTGAACCAGAAATCCAGAAAAGATTCCAATATGCTGTATCTGTGAAGGCCAAACAGTGACATTCCAGCAGTTTTCAAAATACAGCTCCCATGATCCTTTAACAGTTAAACAATTATGGGAAATGAGATAAACGCCACTCAATACAGTTTTATGAATAATTATTTTGCTTTGATATTAAATCATAATAACCATTATTTGTTAACAAAAATGATAACTGAATTGTAGCTGATATTTGAGGGTTTACAATACAGTCCAATAGAATATGGAGAAGCCGCACACCACACACTCCCAAAGGTTCTTATCCTGGTGCCCAGTGATAGAGGAATCGGCAGCCTCACAACAAGGGTAAGATGAATTTCACCGGCACACAGGAATTGTAGTAGCAGGGCAAGCCCTTGCAATTTTATTATGCAGTAGTGCAACGTTTCGGGTCACGCCCCTTTGTCAAGCATAGTGTGGACAAGTGGTTTACAATACAGGCAATAAGCAAACTGAATGGGAAATGTGCCCTAGCTACAAGTACCAGGTAATGTCAATGCTTCATTAATTTTACAAGAAACAACAGTGAGCTAAATTTATTGGGAAATTTTCTTTTGTGTATACATAGTAGCATATCCACATTTGAATAATACCAGGAATTTCATCTTTAGATCACACCATACCTTAAGCATATGAATAAACCCAGTAGGATTGCATGCAGCTTAGTTACCTTCAGATTCAAGGTATGGAAGCTGAACTTCCCATAATGTAGATCTTTCTGTATAATGGGTTTCCAGATAAGAGATCCCTTACCTCTACTTAATAGAGAAAATGCATTCTACAACAAGCCCAAACAGTGACAAAAATGTTCTGTATCAGTGCTATTAATATAGCAGTGCATTCCTAATTGTAAGCTTCACAAACATTAGTCCAACAGTGCTGTGGGACAACTGGACATATATTAATGCAAGTTGTCCTTAAATAGAATGTCTGACTTGTTTCATAGCTGCCGTTAGGCCCAGTTCATTTATTAACTTTGACCAAAGGTTGGCTAGCAACAGAAACACTTTCAAGATTTTTTGGGTCAAGAATAATGTGCAACCCAGGCAAGGTTCAAACTTTTAGGTTACATTTTTGTTTGGGAAGGCTACAATAGAACTTATTGTATATGAATACAAGTATGGAACCTGTTATCGAGAATGTTTTGGATAAGGAACCTTTAAGTATTTGGATCTCCATGCTTTCAGGGGGGGTATTTACTAAAACCAAAATTTATCTAATTTTTTTATTAAAACAAAAGTCGACCTAACTCCCATCCTCAAATTTAACTCATTTATTAAAAAAAGTCTTGACAAAATCAATCAAAAAACCAGTGCAGATCACAATGTCAAGAAACATCTTCAGGGACATTTATCATTGACGTCTATGTGAACTCAACAGGTTTAGTATATTCGGATTCGGATTTTTAGCAGCTTTGGGGCATAATACAACTCTAAAAATTTGAGTTTTCCCCTTTAAAAACTCAACCAGAAAAAATCAAGGTTTAATAAATAGGCCCCCGAGTCTACTAAAATATCAATTAAACAGTAAATAAACCCAATAAGATTGTTTTGCCTTCAATAAGGACTAATTATATCTTGGTTGGGATCAAGTACAAAATACTATTTTTATTATTAGAGAAAATTGAAAGTTTTGAATTATTTGATTTAAAAAAACAAAATAAAGAGAAGGGCTTCTCATAATTTTTAGCTCTCTGGATAATGTGGTTTAGTATAACAGATACCATACCTGTATATAGCAGCTGATATCTTTTTTTGTAATCCACTTTGGTGCCAACCCAATTCTACAGTCAGTTCCCTACCACAATAGCAATCTGTGTATTTCTCTTACTTATAAAATACTTACAGCATTGTTATTTAAAAACAATAAAACAGCAGGACACTTCTGCTTATACAATTTAATTAATTAATTTATACATTTTCTGATGTTGTTTCTTACTTGAGAAGTCAATGGGAATGCAATCTACTGAAACATTAAGCTGTCCAGGAATAACTTGAAGCTTTGTTTTTTCAGGTCTGTGAGAAGAAAATAAATATCTTAAGAAAACAAATCTAGATACTGATTTTCCTTCTAGATTCAAATTTTTTCCAAATTTGAAGTCAGGTACCATTAAAGGAGAAGGAAAGCTACAGAGGCATTTTATTGCCAATAGATTAGCTGCAATAGTGCAATCTAGAATGCTATATTTATTCTGTAGAATGTTTTACCATACCTGAGTAAAACGCTCTAGAAACTCTCTGTTTGTTTAGGATAGGAGCTGCAGTATTAACATGGTGTGACATCACTTCCTGCCTGAGTCTCTCCCTGCTCTGGGATCAGATTACAGTAGAGATCCCAAACAGTAGAGAGCAAACTGAGCATGCTCTTGCCCAGGGCAATGAGGTTTAAGCTGAAGGCAGGAAGTCTGATACAGAAGCCCATGTGTACACAATAGAAGGAAAGAAATGCAGTGTTTCTTTTGACAGGGGACTCAGAGCAGCATTACTTTGGGGGTTTACTTGTATATTTAGATGGACCTTTCTGATAAGGCTTACTTAGTTTTAACCTTTCCTTCTCCTTTAACATGCAAACAGATGTCTGCAGAAATATCTAACCTAAAGACCTCAACTTTGTGATCTACCATCTTCTGAATCCTTTCAGGTACTTTCAAGATACCTGTCAATGTACTGTATGTGAAAGTAATAGTTCAGCATCAGAAACAACTGGGTGAAGGCAAGCTGAAGCTCCTGGATGTATACACTACCAGGGAAAAGTACCAAAGTAATTTATTATGAGTCTGACAGCGCTGTCTCTAATTTCTTGGACACTATCACAGGGCATTTAGTGATGAAAGTATATTCAACAATATTCACAATGTAGGGCGCTTTCTAAATTGCTACTATAGTGTCAAAACAGAGATGTTAACACATTAACTTGTGAGAGACCCTGTGGATACAATGTTGGGCTCGACCCTCTAGGGACCAACAGAGAATCAATTCCAATCATTCTCCCATGTGTAAAAAAAGAAACTAAGTTTGCCCAGTAACATTAACCTATAGCAACCACCTGCTTTTAAAAAAGAAGGAACATCTTCATGCACTTCGGGGTGCCAAATGTTAGGTACTCCCAAGTATTGACTTACCTGAAACCGGCGGGGGTTATACCAGTGAGCACCACGGATAGTTTTTCTACCGTCTTCCTCTTTCTTCGCACGTCTGCGCATGTGCAGTAGAACGAAAAGCTGAACTTTAACTAAAATGTCAGATATGTGTTTGCCTCTGGAAATTTGAAGAAAGAAGAAGCCGGAAGAGGATCGCTCCGTGTTGCTCACTAGTATAACCCCGGGCCGGTGCAGTTTTCTGCTGATATTAGCACTGGCCCGGGGTCTCAGGTAAGTAATTACATTCACTTGGGGGTGCCTAACATTTGGCACCCCAAGTGCACAAAGCATTTCCTTCTCCTTTAAACATGAGGTAACCAGTAAATTTTACCTGCTAATTGGTTGCTATGGGTTGTTGCAAACTTAGTGCCTTTTATTACATAATACTTATTATTACTTATAAGAGCTAAATAAAGTTGCTGTTGTAAAGTTCTGTGGTAAAAATTAGTGATTGCGATGGAAATGTAATTAGGCTAGTCGCCACAAAGATCCATTGGGAGACTCCCTGGTGATTTGCCAGGCCGGGCACACTCTCTATAGATGATCTCTGTAGTCTCTTATTCTGTGAATCAGGAATTGCTTTATTTAGAAAAAGATAGGCCAAACAAGAACACGCGTATAACATTTTCTTGGCCACATGAAGCCAACTAGTGCCTCAGTACCCTTTATATAAAGTATGATAGTTATCATTCTATTAGAAGAATATAAGCAGCATAAACGATAATACATTGGTCAAAAAAAACATACTTTCTGTACTCTGTCAGTAGCTTTAAGAGGTCATCTGTTGAGAGTTTGCTGCTATCTTGTTTGTATAAAGGAGAGAATTTTGCTTCAGTGTCGAGTGTGCCCTGTGTATCTTTGAATACTTGCCTGAAAGACAAAAAAAAAATATTTTAGTTTACTGCAATGAGTGATGCATCAACATGTTTACACTGATTGAAAACCCAGCTATCTGCCTTATTATGCCCTGACCCCAGCATTTTGAATTTATCTAGTACTGTCAGTGCTAGGTGTAGAGGCAAGAAAAGAGAAATAGGCAGAGAGCAAGTGAACAAATACTCAACTTTGAGGTCAATTCTCAGTTTTCAGTTTAAAGGAATTGTTCAGTATAAAAATAAAAACTGTGTAAATGGATAGGCTGTGCAAAATAAAAAAATGTTTCTAATAGTTAGTTAGCCAAAAATGTAATGTATAAAGGCTGGAGTGACTGGATGTCTAACATAATAGCCAGAACACTACTTCCTGCTTTTCAGCTCTCTTGGTTTCCACTGATTGGTTACCAGGCAGTAACCAATCAGTGACTTAAGGGCAGGGCACATGGGTCATATCTGTTGCTTTTGAATCTGAGCTGAATGCTGAGGATCAATTGCAAACTCACTGAACAGTTATGTCCCATGTGGCCTCCCTTCAAGTCATTGACTAACTCAGAGTTTGAGAGCTGAAAAGCAGGAAGTAGTGTTCTGGCTATTATGTTAGACGTCCACTTACCATATATACTCGAGTATAAGCCGTCCCGAGTATAAGCCGAGGTACCTCATTTTACCTCCAAAAGCTGGGAAAGCTTATTGACTCGAGTATAAGCCTAGGGTGAGAAATGCAGCAGCTTCTGGTAAGTTTCAATCAAAAAATTGAGGGTTTCTTTTTTTTAAAAGTTTTTATTTTTCAATTTTTATAGAATACAAGGACAACAATTGAAAGAGAAGTAAGAAAAAGAAGAGAGAAGTGGAGCCGGGAGAGGAAGAGAATCAGTCAAGCATTGTACCAGATCAATAATATAACAATGTTCGGCAGAGTTTAATTACTGTTCATGGAAAGAAATCCAGGTGCCCCAGACTGCAGTGAATTTCTGGGGACAGCCTCTGGCAAAATAAGTCAATTTTTGGTGTGACAGGGAATTATTGATCAGATTTCGCCAGAAAGTTAGAGTCGGGGGGGCTGTTGCTTTCCAGTTGAGGAGAATGGCTTTTTTTGCATAATAAAGGAGTTGAAGATAGCATAGTCTGGTGTGGTTAGTCATCTCCATCTCTTCTTCAACTCCAAGGAGACATATTAAAGGTGACATTATTTTCGGTAAATCAAGAACTTCGGCAACATAATATATTACATCTCTCCAAAATGACTGAATTAGAGGGCAGTCCCAAAATACATGCATATATGAACCAACATCCCTTTCACATTTAACACATAGGTCCGACAACTGTGGGAAAATTTTGGAGAGTCTGTACGGAGTGAGATAAACCCTATTCAAAAATTTCAATTGGATATATCTGTCCTTGACAGAAATTGTCAGGTCTGGTACCTGTTTAAGGGCTTCCACCCATAAATCCTCCGAGACATTCGGTATGTCCCTTTTCCATTTCCCCAATGTTTTAGCAAGTGGGTCCGGTGAGGACTGACCCAGTATAGTATAGAACTGGGATAGGGGTTTGACTAGGTCAACTCTTCTAAGGTATTTCTCAAGAGTGGTCTCAATTATTTCTATTGGCCTGTCAGGAAATTGTGTTCGAAAAGCATGGGAGAGCTGAAGGTACCTAAAAAACATGGTTTGAGAGAGATGATAACCATCTTTGAGGACTTGAAACTGCTTTATCTCTCCATTCAACACAATATCACTGAGGAGTTTGATGCCCTGGGAAGCCCACAGGGCGATGTCTGGAAGGGAAGAAAAATGTGAAAAGGAGCTGTTGCCCCACAGCGGCTCCCACTTGGACCACACCGAAGCCCGGCCTTGTGCCTGTTTGAGAGCCTTTTGGAAGGAGGAGATCACAGTTAACATAGGAGTGGTGTAGGTTTGTAAGACAATAGTACCCCCGGTATAGGAGGTTGGCTAAAGCCTCTAGGGAACCCATTATATTTGCTTCAAGAATAATAGAGGTGTTATCTAGGTGAGGGGATAACCACCAATGGGCATAGGTCAATTGACCAGCTAAGAAATATCTTTTCAAGTTTGGGAGGGCCATACCGCCCCGAGTAATTGGGGCTTGAAGAATTTTGAAATTGAGACGTGGACGTTCACCTGCCCATAAAAAACGTCTGATAATTCTATCAATGTGATTAAACCATTGGGCTCTCGGGGTTATAGGGGAATTGTGGAGAGCATACAGGAATTTGGGGAGGAACACCATCTTTATTCTACCTGGTAGAGTGAGTGGAAGTTGCGCCCAGATATCGACCTTAGAAGACAAGGCCCTAGTTATCGGGGCAAGGTTGAAAGTCTCGTAATCTTTACAACTTCTAGTGACCATGATCCCTAAGTATTTGAAGGAGTGGACCACTTTGAGATTTCCAATATGTAGTGACTGGTCATTAGGGAGCGGGTCTAGGGGGAAAACAATGGACTTATTATGGTTTATTTTTAACCCAGAGTAAGTGCCAAACTCTTCTACAAGGGCCAGTGCTGAGTCTAAAGCCTCTCCAGAATTAGCCAGATACAGTAACATGTCATCCGCATAAAGCGACACTTTTTCCGTCAATTTACCAATCTGTAAGCCTATTATGCCAGGGGAGTCCCTAATTTGAATTGCAAGTGGTTCAATGGCTAGAGAGAAAAGCAGAGGTGAGAGGGGGCACCCCTGTCTGGTACCCCGTTGTAGCATAATTGGTTCTGAGAGCGCTCCATTCACTAATATTTTAGCTGTAGGATGTCTGTATAAAGCCTTCACCCAGGTCACAAAACGAGAACCAAAATCGAACAATTTGAGAACCTCCCAGAGATAGGGCCAAGAAACCGTATCAAAGGCTTTAGCAGTGTCCAAAGAGACTATTATTCTATTGCCTTTGTTTTCATGGTCTGCTTCTAAGTTATTAAACAGTCTTCTTATGTTTATGTCGGTGGCATTTTTGGGCATAAAGCCCGTTTGATCTGGGTGAACGACTCCCCTTACTACCTTTCTGAGTCTGTTGGCCAGTATCTTAGCAAATATTTTTGCATCACAATTTAGGAGGGAAATAGGGCGGTAGGAATCACAGTTTTGAGGAGCCTTACCCTCTTTGTGTATAAGCGTAACGTGAGCGAGGAAAAAGGAGTCCGGTAGTAAAAAAGTTTCAGAGACTTTGTTAAAGATAGGTTTGAGTTTGGACACCAGTATATTTGAGTGGGCCTTATACCACTCAGAGGGGAGACCATCTGGTCCTGGGGTGCGGCCTGTAGGCATTGCCATGATGGCATCCTTAATTTCATCTTCAGTAATGTCGCTATCCAAGTATTCTCTCATGTCTTGGGGAATGGTGGGGAAGTCAAATTGAGGGTTTCTGCTCCCATTGGAGGTGCCGGCGTCTCGTTTTTGGATGCCGGCGACCATTCTTGGACGCCGGCGAATATTCTTGGAGACTATTCTTGGACGCTGGCGACTATTCTTAGACACTGGCGACCGTTTTTGCGCTTGACCCGAGTATAAGCCGAGGTAGAGTTTTTCAGCATATTTTGGGAGCTGAAAAACTCGGCTTATACTCGAGTATATACGGTACTCACAGCCTTTGCAGATTACATTTTTGGCGAACTAACTATATTAGAGACATTTTTTATTTAGCCAGTTTTTATTTTTACACTGAACTGTTCCTTTAAGGTAAATTAGAAATAAACACTACAAAGAAATGTATTATTCAGTCATACCATAAGTGAATTAAAGAGAATTGCCATTTTGTTGTGGATAGTAGGCCACATACCTGTACACCAAGAAGCTTGACATGGGAACACAGCTGTTATCGTTGCAATGCAATCACTTATAAAAATAAAACTTAGCATTTTCATTATTACGTATATCACTAATCAGTTAAAATACTGTTTAGAAAACTACCTTGCAGCCCAGGCAAATGGCATCCTGTACTGAGCCAGTCTACTGCATGCCAGTTTAGCATTCTTGAGAACCTTTTGGGCAGTCTAAAAAATTAAATTAACAGATTAATAATTGCACCCTTCTCCACAAATTATGCAACAGAAGCAGATCAGTTAAATAATACATAAACTGCAAATACACTATTTTAAAATAATTATTAAAACTGTAATGTTAGCTTGGAATGCATTTGTTAATGTGTCATTTAATTAGAATTCAGCTAATCTGTGATTCTCTTGATGAAAACTCCCAGCATCCTTTGCCAGACAGAGCTGTCATACAGACACAGGGAAATCAAACATGTCACTAGCTATGTGAAAGATGATTTAGATATCTGCCTTCCCAACCATACAAATATATAGTGTAGAGCATAAAATACCTTTGCAGGATCAGAGTTTTTCATATACGGTTCAGCGCAGTGCGTAATATTGCCCTGTAGTACTTTTTCCACCCGCGCTACAAGGAAAATTTCAGGGTGTGGGTTTGTTACTGAAAAGATCCCCTGCAAACAAATACAAATTTCATGATGCAGATGAAGTAACTAAAAGTGTGAAACATTCTAGAGCTGATTCATATTGTGCACTAAGCCACCTACTAAAACTACTAATCAAAACAAAATACTAACATGGAAATAAGCAAATCTCTGCTATTTAGATGAGCATATTTAAAGGGGTAATTCACCTTTGAGTTTTGGTATGTTATAGAACGGCCCATTCTAAGCAACTTTTTCATTCATCTTCAGTTTTTATTTTGTACAGTTTTTAAGTTATTTGCTTTCATCTTCTGACTTTTTCCAGCTTTCAAAAGGGGTAACTGACCCAACAGCCAAAAACCATTGCCCTGTGAGGCTACAATTTTATTGTTACTTTTTATTACTAATCTTCTATTCAGATCCTCTCCTATCCTCTTATTCACACCGCTGCCTTGTTGCTGTAATGGAGTCAGGATTCCAAAATGGTGACCAAGATGGCGTCCAAGATGGTGGCTCCCTGGTTCCTCGCGGACGCAGCCGGATGACGCCCACCTCTTCCCGCACTCTGATTGGTCGCCGGTGACGGAATGGGCGTCGGCGTCAATAATCGGCGCCGGTCGCACACGTCGCGCGTCGGTCGCTGACGTCAGCGCGTCCGCGCACACGTTATGACGCCGATGTGTCCAAAATTGGCGCCAAACCTGGGCCTATAAGAAGGAACTCTGGGAAGTCATCAGTGCCCAATTATAGGTTTTAGCTTGCTATTCCTGGGTGTGTTTCTTGTGATATTCTTGTCTATTTTGTGTACCGACCTCTTGCCTGATTCATCGACTTCGAACCTCTTCTGCCTGGACTGATATTATTGCCTGTTTGACCATTCTCTCGTCTCAACCCTATATGTACCGCGAACTTGGACTTTTGCTACCTCCTCCCTTGGTCCTCACTACCTCTGAGGCCTTTGGCCTTACATTATAATTGGGCCATGGACCCTTCGGAGGAGAATCCAGCGCCGCCTGATGTCGGTGGAGCGCTTCGTGGTCTGGCTTCCCGGATGCAGTCCTATGAGGTACAGCAGTCTCATTTTGGTCAGGCTCTAGAAACAATACTTGCCAAGTTGTCGGCTCTAACCCCCGCTGATCCTGTTCCGGCACCTGTACCTGTGACCCCACTTCACGTCTCCGAGCCCCGCATTCCGGCTCCTCCACTCTACAGTGGTGACCCTGCAGCTTGCCGTGGGTTTATCAACCAGTGCGAGGTCCACTTTGCACTCTCACCCAGTCAATTCGTTTCTGAACGTGCCAAGGTGGGCTTCATTTTCTCCCGTCTGCAAGGAAAGGCATTGGAGTGGGCTTCACCTCTATGGGAGAAGGAGGATCCCATTATCGATAATGCCAGAGCTTTCGTTCGTGAACTACGAGTGGTCTTTGATGCTCCGGGTCGTGCCACTGCTTCCTCCGCACGCCTGTTCCATCTTCTACAGGGAACTCGCTCGGTCTCGGAGTACGCCATTGAATTCCGCACCCTGGTTGCAGAGACGTCGTGGAATAATGACGGGTATCACGCTGCCTTTTACAACGGTCTGGCGATACGCATAAAGACTGATCTGGTGTCCAGGGAAATTCCATCCCGTTGGGAAGATCTAGTCGCCCTGGCCATAAAGGTAGATACTCGGCAGAGGGAGTTTCAAGCTGAACTCGACAAAGTGCGCTCCCCAACCAAGAGATTCCACAGGTTCCAACCTACTCTGGCTCCTCGTTTCCAAAGACCCTTCCTTCCCAATCCGGCTTCCACCTTGTCTTCTCCAAATCCTGCGGCTCCTGCTTCTTCTTCCCTGCCTTCGGAAGAACCGATGCAGATTGGACGGGCTCGTCTGACCGAACAGGAAAAGCTTCGGAGAAGGGCTGCTGGACTTTGCCTCTATTGTGACGGAAAATCCCACTTCGCCTACGAGTGCCCAGTGAAGCCGGGAAACGCCAACACCTAGGTAAGACTGGGGAGACTTACCTGGGTGGAATTGGTCCTTCTCCCCATTATTCTGCTCAACGCTTCCTCCTTCCTGTGCAGATTCGTTTTGGAACCCAGACGATTTCTTCTGAAGCTTTCCTTGATTCCGGTGCAGCTGGGAATTTCATGGATAAAGTCTTCGCTGAAAACCACTCCATTCCCCTGCGATCTCTGGCTGTTCCTCTTCGTGCTCTGGCGATCGATGATCGTCCATTATCCTCTGCTACAATTTCCCACTCCACCGATGAACTTTCCGTTATTGTGGGATCCATGCACCTTGAAAGACTGTCCTTTCTCTTGATCGATTGTCCTTCTACTCCCATTGTACTTGGTTTGCCCTGGTTGAATATTCATAACCCAGTAATTGACTGGGCTTCGTCTCAGATCTCCCGATGGAGTTCCTTCTGCCAACAACATTGTTTACCCACCAAATCCATCATTAAAGTTTCATCTGTGTCTTCTAATTCTTCTTTGCCCTTGGTTTATCAAGCCTTCTCTGATGTCTTCAATAAAAAGTCTGCCGAAGTCCTGCCTCCCCATCGTCCCTATGATTGCCCCATCGAACTTCTTCCTGGAACCATGCCCCCCAGGGGTCGCACCTATCCGCTTTCTCCTTCTGAAACCTGTGCCATGAAGGAATACATTCAAGAGAATCTACAAAGGGGCTTTATTCGTCCTTCCTCTTCCCCGGCTGGAGCCGGCTTCTTCTTTGTAGAGAAAAAAGATGGAGGTTTGCGGCCCTGCATTGATTATAGAGGGTTAAATAAAATCACAATTAAAAAACGTTATCCTCTTCCTCTCATCTCCGAACTGTTCGACCAACTCAAAGGGGCTTGTCTTTTTACCAAGTTGGATCTTCGTGGGGCTTATAATTTAATCCGGGTCAGAGAGGGAGATGAATGGAAGACCGCATTCAACACCCGTGACGGGCATTATGAATATCTTGTAATGCCATTTGGTCTCTGTAACGCCCCCCGCGGTCTTCCAAGAATTTGTAAATGACATTTTCAGGGATTTACTGGGCCAATATGTAGTGGTGTACTTGGACGATATCCTTATTTTTTCCAGGAACCTTGCTGAGCATCGTCTTCAAGTCCAAGAGGTCCTTTCCCGTTTGCGGAGAAATAACCTATTTGCCAAGTTGGAGAAGTGTTCCTTTGAAGTATCGTCCATCTCTTTCCTTGGTTACATAATTTCTCAACAGGGTTTCAGAATGGATCCTGCCAAGATCTCTGCTATCCAGGACTGGCCTCTCCCCACCAGTACCAAAGCTATCCAAAGATTTATTGGCTTTGCTAATTATTACAGACAATTTATCAAGGGGTTTTCTTCCAAAATTGCTCCCATTCTCTCGCTTATCCGAAAAGGGGGTAAGCCTCAGCATTGGCCACCCTCAGCTTTGGAAGCATTCAAGGATCTTAAAACTTCTTTTTCTTCTGCCCCCATTCTCAGACACCCTGAACCATTCCAGCCATTCTTCATTGAAGTTGATGCCTCAGATGTCGGTGCAGGAGCAATTTTGTCCCAAAGAGCGTCCACTGATGGAAAACTACATCCTTGCGCTTTCTTCTCTAAGAAATTTTCCTCTTCTGAACAAAATTATGATGTTGGAAATCATGAATTGCTGGCCGTAAAACTTGCCTTAGAAGAATGGAGACATTTGTTGGAAGGCTCTTCTGTCCCTGTGACCATCTATACTGACCATAAAAATCTTGAATATATCCAGTCACTCAAACGCCTCAACCCTCGTCAGGCCAGGTGGGCACTATTCTTCTCTCGTTTTAATTTCATTCTAACTTTTCGGCCTGGTGCTAGAAGCAAGAAGGCAGACGCTCTTTCCAGAAGTTTTCTTCCTGAAGATCTCTCTTCCGTTGAACCAGAATCCATTGTACCTCCCACAAAGATCATCGCTGCTCTATTTCCATCTTTGGCCTCCCAGTTATTGTCAGTTCAATCTTCTGCTCCTGTAGGAACCCCTCCTGGTGTTGCCTTCGTCCCTCCTGAACTCCGTCATTCCCTTCTGGTTCAGTCCCACAGCTCCAAGCAGGCCGGGCATCCTGGGATTAGAAAAACCACTGAACTTCTGTCTCGCCTTGTATGGTGGCCTTCCCTAAGAAAGGATGTCAAAGACTTTGTTTCTTCTTGCTCTGTATGTGCCATATCCAAGTCTGGACGTTCCCCTCCCAAGGGGTTACTCTTACCACTACCCATTCCTTGTCGTCCATGGACTCACCTATCTATGGACTTCATCGTGGATCTCCCTAACTCCTCTGGTTACACTGTTATTTGGGTAGTAATTGACAGATTCAGTAAAGTCGCACATTTCACTCCTCTTCGAAAACTCCCCTCGGCTCCTGAACTTTCTTCATTATTTATTAAACACATTTTCCGCCTCCATGGTTTCCCTGCCGAAATTGTCTCTGACCGTGGTTCGCAATTTGTTTCCAAGTTTTGGAGGTCCCTGTGTAAAGCCCTGGGTGTTTCTCTTCAATTTTCTTCTTCATACCACCCACAATCTAATGGAGCAGCAGAGAGGGTTAACCAGGCCCTTGAACAGTTTCTTCGATGCCATGTATCTTTGTGCCAAGACGACTGGGCGGATCTGCTTCCATGGGCTGAATTCGCACATAACAATGCCTTACACGTGTCTTCTGAAAAATCCCCTTTCTTCTGTATGTATGGTCCTAACCCTTTGGCTTTTCCTCAGGACTTATTACTCACCAATGTCCCTGCCGCCAATGACCAAGCTGCCCACATGTCGGCACGCCACGGTTGTCAATCTGGAGAAAAGTTCCTTGGTCCAGAAAAGATTCGCGGATCAAAGAAGAATTCATTCCCCTCTGTATGCACCTGGTGACAAGGTTTGGCTATCCACCTGGAACATTCGTCTCAAAATCCCCTCTCCGAAACTTGGTCCCAAGTTTATTGGTCCTTTCTCCATCTCTGAGATCATCAATCTGGTGGCTGTCCGTTTACAACTTCCCTCAGAAATGCGGATTCCAAACGCCTTCCATGTCTCCTTGCTCAAACCTGCAGGTACTTCTTCTTCTTCTTCTTCCTCCTCAGCTCCTGTCTTGGTGGACGGTCATCAAGAATTCGAGGTAAAAAGAATCCTGGACTCCCGAATTTCGAGGGGCACCCTACAATACCTCATTGAATGGAAGGGGTTCGGCCCTGAGGAGTGCTCTTGGGTAAGAAGTGCAGATGTCCATGCTCCTCTCCTGGTCCAAAAATTTCATCGGCAGTTTCCTTCTAACCAAGGTGGTCCTGAGGCCCCCCCTAGGGAGGGGGGTACTGTAATGGAGTCTGAGTCAGGATTCCAAAATGGTGACCAAGATGGCGTCCAAGATGGTGGCTCCCTGGTTCCTCGCGGACGCAGCCGGATGACGCCCACCTCTTCCCGCACTCTGATTGGTCGCCGGCGACGGAATGGGCGTCGGCGTCAATAATCGGCGCCGGCGTCGGTCGCACACGTCGCGCGTCGGTCGCTGACGTCAGCGCGTCCGCGCACACGTTATGACGCCGATGCGTCCAAAATTGGCGCCAAACCTGGGCCTATAAGAAGGAACTCTGGGAAGTCATCAGTGCCCAATTATAGGTTTTAGCTTTATTATTCCTGGGTGTGTTTCTTGTGATATTCTTGTCTATTTTGTGTACCGACCTCTTGCCTGATTCATCGACTTCGAACCTCTTCTGCCTGGACTGATATTATTGCCTGTTTGACCATTCTCTCGTCTCATCCCTATTTGTACCGCGAACTTGGACTTTTGCTACCTCCTCCCTTGGTCCTCACTACCTCTGAGGCCTTTGGCCTTACAGTTGCTAGTGTAATTTAGAGTCTAATAAACCAAATATGTGCTGAACTTCCAAACTGGAGAGCTGCTGAACAAATAGCTAGATAATTAAAATAAAAAACATTAAATTATAAAAAAAAAAACTCAGAATATCACTGTGTACATCATATTAAAATGAAATGTTTAGGTGAACAACCCTTTTAACATAAAGACAGAAGTGCCTGAATCTGTCATCTGTCTCACTTCCGTGTGGCATCAGCCTAAGGATTTGCCACTGTGGCCTATTTAAATAAAAAAAGTTGGAGCCTCTCAAGCTCAATGATCTAATAAACACTCTTGTTTATCTTTACAAAGACCCTATGCTGCCCCTGCCCACTTCACGTACTTACTAAGAGAAAAACAGGTTCTTGAACAGATTTAAACTGGCACCAACTTTTTTTCGTTTTTTAGGTAATTTTTAAATAATGCAGGTTACGATATAAAAATTGTATTTGTATTGTTTGTTTGTGTGTTTGAGTTTATTCACATTTTTCTTACTTAGAAAATGCTAATGAGGATTTTTAAACCTATTGTTATTTTTAGGTTAGAAACAAAACCTAGACTTATTCACTGAAAGTAGGCTGATTGTTACATTAATTGAAGTGTCTATATTGCAACTAAAAGAGTTGAGAAACTAAGTTTGGTAAAACCTTGGTCATTACACATTTTAACACAATTATGCAATATTAACGGACAGAATAATGCATCATATTCAGAGGCATGAGATCATGAATTTTGAGATGTTTAAAGATAAAGTCTGATGCAATTAATTAACTTATTTCATACTTGCAAACTTTAATAAAATACCCCTAAGTGGCTATCTACAGTTTAATGAAAATATATAATGAAATGAAAATAATATGTCATACATACCCTTACGATAGGTCAAGTTAATTACATAACCCCCAAACTATAATGTCTTTTGGAACTATTTAATACATTTAAAATTATTCACCTCTTTTATGTCCAAGAAATGAGATTCAGGAATTCCGTGGATGAGGTTTTCACTGACTGATGCTCTTCTGGAAATTTCTTCTCTAACTGACTGACCTAAAATATTGGGCAACATCTGTCGTACCGCCAGAGGATTCAGGTCCACATGGAAATCAGCAGAGATTTTGCAATTGTTTTTCACATCAAATAATGCCAGATTGACAAAGAAAGGCTCCACCTGGGATTATGAAAGAAATATCTGCATTATTTTCTGAACTGCACACAAAATGGATGGCTTTTAATATTACATTCCATAAATGCTCCAGAGACTATGAATTTGTCTGGTCTCATCACAATTTTTTTTACTGAGGGACATGATCCTAAAATGTGTCGATGTTTTAATCCTATGAAGTGTATGTGCTAACAGAGACTGTGAAGTATCAGGGACTAGAAATAAAAATAATATATGGTTCACATTTAAATATGTATCATGAGGGCACAGGAAGGATATATTGGGAATTTCTTCTTATGACAGCACAGCTGAAGTGAAAGTTTTACATTAAAACAGTAAAATGCACTTCCATAACTATTTGCAAAAAAATATATCGGCTTTGACGGCTTTTAAGAAGAAGTTGAGATTTTCACATCACATACATTTGTTAGTGGTCCATCTGGCTTCTCATTTACATTTCCAAGGACACTGAAGACCAAATCTTGACACTTTGCAATAAAACGCTGGCTGCCTTTCTCTTCGAATGGCCTTATGTCTGGCTCAATGAATGAGAAATCCAATCTCTAGAAAAGAAAAGGTGCCTTTAAGCGCATAGGTATAATAACACTTTTGTAAACTCCAAGCTATGTCATTGATAAGCTATGAAATCCTGCTACACTGTTCCTTGTAGGATGTGCACTCATACACAGCACAGAGGTAGAAAAAAGTAAAATTCATTACTTGCTCAGGCCCATTTACTGACCTGGGCACACATTTGCTAGACTCAGAAGCCAATTGTTCTTTTATTTACAAAACAAATCAGATGGAGCATTGCTCTACTAGACATACACTGTGTGTTATTTTATAATTTGTATTGTTGATTACATAGATCAAATACATCTGTTGCTCCTTTAAAACCTGCTTTCTTACTTCTAACTTTAGTTGTTTGCAAAGAACTACAGAAGATAAAGTCATTTCTTTGTATGGCTGGAGTAAATTACACTGAACTATAGTAAGGGTTCCTATATGAAGCTGCCCTATATTCCCCATTGAAAAATATTGTACATAAATCTGCTTTTTAGGATATATCATTATCTTACTCCGTTTCATACAGCTATAGACGCTTTTCATTTATAATACACTTATGGGACCTGTTATCTAGAATGCTCGGGACCTGGGGTTTTCCGGATAATGGATCTTTCCGTAATTTGGGTCTTCATGCCTTAAGCCTACTAGAAGTTCATTTAAACATAAATTTAAATAAATTTAAAATAAATCCAATAGGCTGGTTTTGCTTCCAATAAGGATTAATTATATCTTAGTTGGGATCAACAACAAGCTACTGTTTTATTATTACAGAGAAAAAGAAAATCATTTTTAAAAATTTGGATTATTTGAATAAAGTGAAGTCTATGGGAGACAGCAATTCCATAATTTGGAGCTTTCTGGATTTCGGGTTTGCGGATAAGGGATCCTATACCTGTACTATCAAACTGTATAAGAGAGAACATTACCTGAACTTCTGAATCAAATGAGAAGATGTTTTGCCGTCCTTCATTTCTGCTTAACTTATTAAGCTGCTCAGTCTCTTTTGCATACTGCCAACAACAATAAAATGTTTGTAAAATTTTGCAGAGGGAGAGTGAACTGCTTTACATTGCAAACACACTATATTACAACACTATTCTTTGAAAAACAGGCTCTAGAGTTAAAATGATATGCAAATGAGAGTTTATAAAGCCTGTCAATTATATCCTTAAAAACAGTGCTTAGTGATGTCATCAATTATAATCTGTGTTTAGTCATGTAATTTGTGTCATAAGTCTCACTGAAACTTGTGTATGGTAAATAATAATGTACCCCTGTTATACAATATGAGGATATTAGAAGTCACCTCAGAGTTTCATAGCTTGTATAAAACACTTCTGCCTTGTACCTTTTTTATAGTCATGGAACTTCTGAGTGATTTATCCTTATATTTAACAAGACGTACATTATTCTCTATCTGATAAACATTTGACAGATGCTGAAGCAACAGCAAATCTTGCTGAGATGAGGCTGTTCTACTAATGTCTATACAAAGCTGTCAATTCACATCAATGTAATATATGGTATTATTTTTAATACACTTCACAGTTTAGAATCAGAGAAAGTTCTCACCAATGGAACAGATTTACTCATGGCTTCCAAAGTACCACTGCTTGTGGAAGCCAAGTAATAGTAAGTAATGAGCGAGGACTGGTTCTTGCAAGACCACACATATAATTTCCACAATAGATGACTTCAATGTCCTTTTATTAACTGCACATCTATAGATAGATTTTTGACAATTCACTTGGTGGAATGCCTTTTTGGATCTTGACAGTGTGTTGGAGCTCCTCAGCATTTTCAAGGTGCCTGTTGGCTAAGTGTCAGCTTTGATGTGAAACAGTAGCAAATAGGAGTAAAATTACCCAAAGCAATACTTCTTGATGTACTAAGTTGATATAATGCTAATATTATATTGTTTAATATTGCATGTTATATCACTGCTGGTACAACTGTGCTCAGACTCTAACACTGGACTATATGCATATTATGTGGCTCTTTGCCTGCTGTCCAAGGTACTGAATATAGTACAGTTTTTAGAAAATAACTAATTAAATAAAGGTAGACCAGTTGATAATGTTTAATTTTTTGTTTATCTGACATTACAGTATGTAACTGTATTCAAAAATGGATTGTGTATTATAACATAATATGTGCAGCTACCTCATGGCACTGCTATACCAGTTCTTACATATGCATCTAGCTACAGTTTAACACAGATGCCATCCACCTTTTGCATATTAAACACGAGGCCGAAGGTTTTTATACAGGTCATGGAACTCCGAGGTAACTTCTAATAACCTCATATTTTGCAACTAGGGGTACTTTATTTATTATAATACACAAGTTTCAGTGAGTCATGTGACAGAAATGACATCAGAACTCACCGTTTATAACCGATGACATCAGAACTCACCGTTTATAAGGATATAATTTACAAGATATTCATGGCTTTTGTGTATTATAACATAATATGTGCAGCTACCTCATGGCACTGCTATAACAGTTCTTACATATACATCTAGCTACAGTTTAACACAGATGCCATCCACCTTTTGCATATTAATATACGTTACTATTTCAGTGTATGCTCCAGTGTTTTAATGTACTTCATTATAATATGACATACCATACAGCATCACTAAGCACTGTTATTTTCTATTTCCACAGTTTCACACCTTCACCATTGCTAATAAAACTGGAGCTTACTTATCTGTCTCAGTGGATTAATGAAGGAAGGAGTTTAGCTGTATGTCAAACTACAAACTACAATAATTGACAAGTGCTGCTTACATTGCAATTATGATTTTGTCATGTTAGAATTAATCTTTAAGGAACAGAAACACCAAAAAATTTAAGTAATTATAATGTACTGTTGCCCTTCACTGGTTAAAAGTTTTATATTTGCTTAAAAAAATACTAAAGTTCATATAAATGAGCTGCTGTGTAGCCATGGGGGCAGCCATTCAGTCTGAAAAAAGGGGAACAAGCACAGGTTACATAGCAGATAACAGATTTGCACTGGATAATAAAATGGGATTCTGCAGAACTTTTATGTTTTCTACTATGTAACCTTTGCACTTTCCCCATTTTGCAGACTGAATGACTTCTCCCATCGCTACACAGAAGCTTGTTTATATTAACTATAATTATCTTTCTGAAGCAAACAAACCGGGGTTTCAAGTGTAGTGCAACACTACATCATGTTGTAATTACCTTAAACACGTTTATTTTTTGGTGTTACTGTTCCTTCAAGCATACTTATAGTTTATCCATTATTTCTGTCCATCTACCTGAATTTTTCATCCCCATATATAGTAATATATCTGTTATTCTATCCAGCTTGGTCTGTATATACAGTATATGCAAGCAGTAGCTATATAACTTTTTTTCGTAAAAAAATATGAAAATATTTTTGCATATGACTGGATGAAAAATAGAACTTAACGTTATTTTGTAAATTAATATAAATGAATTTTATTAACATAGCCTAACCTAATATAGTACATTGCTTTTAAGTTTGGATACAATCTTTTCCTTCTTTTTTATGTTAGTGTTCTTTTAAACAGAACGAGCGTCTGCTGCAGGCAGAAGGAACAATCTGTTTTTTGATGCTGCTCTAGAGTTAAAGAAAACAGTGGTCAGTAGGCATGTGCTGTGTCTGCTGCCAAAGGATCAGAGATGCCTTGTGATGCATTGTGGAAGAAGCCCAACTATCTGTTACGGTTAAATAATCTCTGCAGTCTTTCATTGTTCATAACAATATGTTGCACAAAAAATCGGACACATCATAGGACAGCTGACGAAAGAATGACACTAAAATCCAACACAAATTATCCATGTTGTTAAAGAGTAAAAACAATAGGCTATTTAAATATATGGCATGAGTAAAAGTAAAGGAATCCTTATAAAAGGTTTCATCAGCACGAAATGCAACTTTTGTTCTCTAACTTCTCCACATATCTATCTCCACACACATATCCCATGACTGGTTTTTAACAAGCAAAAAAGACTGTCCAATGCCAGAACCAATGTAAGGGGTGAGAGGAAATTATGTAACTACTTTTGCCCTCTATATAATACATTGTATAGAGATTAACTTTATTTACAAAAAAATACTAAAAATGGGCTTATCATGAAAAAAAACAAACAAGCGGAATCTGTAAAGTTCTCTGCAGAGTGTTCTAAGTGAATATTCCATACATTCTGTATTAAGGGGGATATTTAGCAAAGGTGGAGTTTTAGAGGTTTGTGAGCTTTTTAAGACCTCAAATGAACTCGCATCTCGACTGCTTTCTAATTTATGAAAAAACTCCGATCAGAGTAGTACGGGTGAAAAACTCGAATACTCAAATTGATCGAGTTTTCAGCGAAAAAAAAGACATGAATCCCTTGATTTAACCGAGTTTTCAAGTGAAACCCGAACATCTTGAAGGTTACAAACATCTTCAAATGGTTCAAGGGACCTCTGCTGTTGACTTCTACATGACCTCAACAGGTTTTAGGTGGTGTATTTTCAGATTTATGCTATTTCCAGCTTAAATAAATCTATAATAAATCTAGAAAAGTATAATAAATCTAGAAAAATGTTTGGTTTTTTTTTTTTACCCGAAAATTCGAGTTTTGACTATAAAATACACCTGAAAACTCAAATTTTTTGGGTAAAATACAATTCAGCCTTTGATAACTAACTCCCTACTTATGTAAGGCAAAATAATCCATATGCATGTCAACCCCAAAATAAACATTTGCCTAGTAAAAGAAAACTATAATAATTCTAAACAACTTTCCAACATACATGTATTAAAATATGTTCAGTGTTTGTAGTTATTTGAAAAAGCAATTGCTATTGAAAGCAGCATTTGCTTAACTGCTGGTTATTACATTTTAAACAAAAGCAAAAGTCCCCAGCAAAGTTAGGTCTATTAATCAGCTGCCTTGTCTTACATTGTATCAACAGTCTGAGCCACCAGGGCATTGAAACAGTTGGACACACACTGCTTTTAGTAACAGTACACTTCATTATACACTAATTCAATAAGGGGCGCCAGGCGAAAATTCGCTACCACTACACTAACTTACTAAAATGAGAAGTTGCGTCTTACCAGCCGAATGCTGGTAAAGTTTCCCTAGCGTTTATTCATCAGCACAAGCATTTCTGCCTAGCGAAACTTTGTTAGTACACTTACACTGAATAGGGCGGGTACATATAGGTTGTATATATGTCTTTATTAGAGATGTTAGTGCAAAGGCTTGAAGTGGCCACTTATTATTACAAATGTCCAAGAAAGCAAAATAGTTCGCCAGGTATAAGCTGGCAAAGGAAACTGGCGAAGAAGGTAACATTCTGTAAAATTCGCACTTTAGTGAATTTGCAGAGAAATGACCGTTCACCTGAGCGAAAATTTGCCTGGAGATAGGGCGCGAAACTGTGCTAGCGACGGTCTCTTTCAAATTGTCCTCTACGCCCGCAATGTCCCTGCAGATGGGATTTCACTAGAGACAGCCACTTCGCCCTTTAGTAAATCTGCCCCTATAACTCTTAACATTCTCAAATTTTTGCATTAACTAATGTAGCAAATGTCTGCCTAAAACTATAAAAAAAAAGTCTGCCAGACAGTTTCCACTTCCACAGTTACCTCAGCATTCTTTTCTGTAAATCAAATTATAAGAGCGAATACCTTCATCAGTTCAGGATGCATGCTTCTTTCCAAACTCTCCATAATGTTTTCCGATTTCCCCTGAGCGCTGCTGGCGTCATCATCTAGTGGTTGGGAAAAGCAGATGTTAGATTCTGTTCCAGCAATCCACTTAATGGCTTCTTAGCTTAAATGAATAGAGGGCAAGTATAGTCTACAAAATGAAAATTATCTATTTTCATTGTCAGGAATTGCCATCAATTATTTAGGAAATAATTTCTTTTGGAATTCTTATATTTTTACAGCAGGTACATTTTTCTGTTGCGCAAACACCTACACATTCTAATTGTTTGGTAGCTCATTGTTTGGTAGCTCGTGTATTCCAGCACACCTGGCATAACTGCAGGTAAACCCTGCAAAGTTTATTGCAAAAAGTTCACCATTTTGGGGCACGCCACTGCTTGACTAAGGGGCACGTCCCCAAAAATATTGCAAAATATGCAATTAACTTTGTCATATGTATTGGTTTCTTTGTGGACTAGTGGTGTTTGCCAAAATGTAAGGTATATGATTTAGCAAATTTTGATAATGAGAAGAAGAATTTTAATCTCTACACATGCAGTAATCTATCACACAGATAAAGTATGTGATACGCACAAAAATAAATTGTTTCAGCTACATAGATTGCCTACATATATGTTCCCTATGTTAACATGTTATATAATATATCTGTGAATATTACATGATGGCTATAATTTATTTTCTATCCTTCTAACCTTTTTTTTTAAGATTTACAATAACATTTTTCCAGGCAATTGCAGCTTAGATCAGCATACTGCCCTTCCCTTTCACATGGGTCCAAAACACTTAATCTTCTCCTCATGTACAGCCAAAACCTAATTTCTGGCAGCCATTTCCAAGACAAAGAGCCAAATCTATCAGCTCACAGCTGCTTAATACACTTAGACAGGGCTGAGAAGCCAATTTTCACAAGCGCTTGAAGTTCAGTTTCATTTTGCTCTTTACTAAATTTTCTTCAGCCAAAAATGAAGTCTAGGTATCACTTTCAACACTGCTTGCGGGAACATTCTTGGACACATAAAAGGAAAGGAGGATAGTATATTGCATATAAACTTTAAATAAGTAGAAGTGAATGGAGGAACAATGAAAGCGACTAGCAGTAGTTTCTTATTTTTCCAAACATATAGGAAGATTTATGCATGTTTAGAGAAGTACTTGGTCGGTAAGATGCCCAGAACATATGCAAAAGCATCCCACAAGCCAATCCCTTATGCCTTCCTGCCTACCAACCCACCAAGGAACCAAACACATAATTACTGTACATTAATGAGAAGGGGAAGGTCTGCTTCCATGGGCATGCAACTGGCATGCGAGTTCAGCCTCTAGGTGGGGAACAGGCACAGCAGTCTGACCCATAAGCCCTGAGTTAGGGCCCAATAAACTATTGAAAGCCATATGGGGGGGGGGGTGGAACTCTCAGATGGTTTCAGTATAAACACCAGGTATAAATCACTGGTCTGTGGTCTTTTGTCACTTAACAGATTATCCAGTTTGCCTTCCAAGGCTGTGTAAATTAGTATTTTAACCTTGTACAGGGTCCACTGTGTCCTTCTTCTCCTGCACCAAGCTGTCTGCATTGATTTGAATGATTTTCTTTAAAGTCAGCAGCCACTCCTCCATTTCCTGTTCTGTTTCTGCCGCCAGATAATGGCTGGATTTGTCCATCATTCTCAACTCAAAAGCATTACGACGCATCTTAGGACACTGTAAAAGAACAGAAAGTACTCTATGTTAATAAAGGTTGAATCATGCTTTCCGCAAGTATAGATATATGAAGCACTCCAACTTGCTGAATACTACTGCTGCTTAACCCAAAGAGAAAAGGAGATATAAGGACATTCAATCCAGGTCTCCAACAATTACAATTTTAAATCCACTAACTTTCAGTTTTCCCTGTTCCCAGTTTCTATATGCAATCACAAGTTGCTATTTAATATTCATTTAGCTGGATTTACTTTGGCCAATTTACACAAATAGCTTTATGAAGCTACTGTTTGTGACAGTTCTTGTGAAGTTTTATTTTCAAATGCTGCTGCCATTTCCTTCAAAAACTTCCGACCTTTACTCTTCCCTCCAATGACTCCAATACCACCTCTCTACTCTGCATAAACAACTTTTTTCCCGCTGGTATATGTTTATATTATACCTATACACATTCTTTGGGGGGGGGGGCAGCCCTCCAGTGTCTATATAATCGATACATTTAAAAGAAAAAAAAAAAAAAAAAGAACCAACCTAGCTGCCAGAGGCTACCTATTGTATGTAAACCCAACTGCAGTAGCAGTCACCCACTTTCATTCTCATTCAGCTTATTTTATACATCTTTAATCTTCCCCCTGTCCTTTATGCAAATAAAAAAATCTCTTTTCGCCTACTATTTACATCAATATGCTATCTGTTCTCTTCTTCACATCTTTCATATTTTATTCATCTCTCCCCTTTCTCCTCCCCACCACTTTTTCCAGTATGAACTGGGAAGCATTCACTAATAACGAGATGGGTGAACAGGCCTTTGTTATTCCTTAAATTCAACTTTGTTTGTGTATAAACATTCCTATGTGACCTTCACTTTGGAAAGAGTGATAAAACAAAATTATTTGTGATAAAATAAAAAGTATTTTGGGATTTCAGTTTACAATGAAAAACAGAAGCTTAAGCTAGTTTTTTTTTTTACAAAATGTATATGCACATGCTACAGGGAATACATATCAGTTTATAAGCAGCTTTGTAGTTGTAAATAATGTATTGCAAAATTGCTTGGTAGCTGACATTGCTTTCTGTGGTAAGTAGACTATTCTGTATAAGGAGGACATAGGTCAGGCACATGGTAAACTTGGAGTATCAGCTTTCATACTTGTATGATTTTTATTGCTAGGTGGTATGTATCTTTATGACCTTGATGAACATTGTCATTATGTATTGAGATATATATTGTAATGTTTGTTACATATACATCTTTGATAAAGATTTTTTAATTGCTGTACCAACTGCCTTTTTGTGCTTGATTAGTGTGCAAGATCATTCTATGTTTAACATGGTAAACTTGGACACTGAAAGTATTTTTACAGTGTTTCTAGCAATTTTATACTGTAGCCAACATAGCATACCTCATATAAAGACCAGACTCCACCTTTATACTAATGTTCAAGGTGGGCTCAAGCATAGAATACCTTGAAAAAATATTAAAAATCTGTAGTTTTTACTCTCAGTATTGTAATTTCAAATATGTTACTCGTACTTGTTTCATGATCCCCTGTAAATGAAACAACCTGCTTTTTTTATAACTGGTACAAAGTATTGTCACGTGAACAACAAGCACATGAGAATTTTTGACTGTTGCAACATATTTCCCCATATATTCATTTTCATGTCAACAATAATGATCGACAAAGGTGATATAATACAACAAATATCAATTACAATTTACATTTTATAATGAATTGTGTAATTTAAATAAACATAAGTGCAAAATTCCCATGTGGAAAAAAGTGCAGCTCTATAGTATAGTTAAAAATATAATCAAGCAGAGCTGGGCCAAGTAGTATTTGTGCTTAAGGCAATACTACTTGGCCAGACACTGTTCCCCGCCACCTCTCACTGGCTGCAATACCACAATCCACCCCCCCCACACACACACACACCAAGGAGGTACATGCTTAGAGTCCTAGTGGCCCCCTCTCCCTCACTACTGGTCCCTAGACACGTGTCTTCAGTCTACTCCAAGTTCCAGCTCTGGAATGACGTACATCAGAAGATTTTCGAGGAACCTGCTTATTTAAATCTCAGACATTAAGCTTGAAGTACATGAAATCAACCTGACTAGTTTGAAAGAGCTCTATGAAATCTTTAGAAAATAGATTATAGATGCCTATGATTCAATGAAAGGATTAAAAAAAGAGCCCCAAACAACTGGAAATCATTCCACTGTCTAGAAAATCATCTACAAGTGGCTAATTGCCCAGGCCATCCCAGCAAGTTCTGCCTGAGTGCAGAACAAATGATGTTGAAAGAAGTCTCTTAGAACCCAGGACTTCGTCATCGGACCTGCAGGTAACTTTTGTCACTACTGCTGTCAGTGATGTACTGTTAGACCCTTGGCACACATGGGGGAATGGGGGGGGGGAATCAGTTTGGCCAGACACAAGGATTCGGAATCCTCCTGAAAAAGGCAGAATCCTGGATTCGGTGCATCCCTACCTTATATTGCTGCTTTCTGCCCCCCTTTATCTTCTGTCAAAATTATAATCATTCCTCTTGAGGACACCTCTTGGTAATATATATATATAATACATCCAAAAGTGACGGCACTCACAGGAAAAGAGATTACAATAGTTCAATAAGGTGAAACCAAAAAGGTTTATTGCGATCCAACGTTTCGGTTCCTTCTTGGAACCTTCGTCTTTCCCTGACGAAGGTTCCAAGAAGGAACCGAAATGTTGGATCGCAATAAACCTTTTTGGTTTCACCTTATTGAACTATTGTAATCTCTTTTCCTGTGAGTGCCGTCACTTTTGGATGGATTTTATCGCGTGTATTTAGGCTGGCACCCAGGTTGTTATTCACCTTATGGTGTGCGCTCCACGAACGGACTATATATATATATATATATATATATATATATATAAATCTGTTGGCAGGCTTGATATGCTCATATGTAGATTCAAAAAAAGCCCTAGAAAGTGTTTAATGTCTGTGCTTAAAGATTTTGTCTAAAAGTAAACAAAACAATATCCATCACTATAGTAAGTGCCCATACCAGGGTGACATCAATGCAGGAATCCAGGAAAATGCAGCCTTTGGAATCTTTTGAGTTTTTCTCATCCTTGTATGAGTTAAGGATATAGGACCCATCAGGCAGCTGAGTTAGATAGAAGTACCTCCTTCTGAATACCTGGAAAATGAAAAAGTCAATGCCAACCTATAATCGTTTCCAGAAAAATATACAACATGCATGTGCTCTTATTGATTTTTTAATACAGTGCTGACCTTCACAATCATTATCAGCTACCTCATTGCTTATTCATGTAGCCAGTGCAACACTTCCAGTTTATGCCATCAACAACAGGTACATCACATACATAATAATAATGCTCTTTTATGTGAACTATTATACATCTTTATCCAAAGAATTATCTATTTCAGTGGCATGTGAGAATATTTTTTAATATTCTATATTATATTAAACGCAAATGCATAATCACGTTGTTTGTATCTAGCACTCTTTCAGGCACAGAAACTGGTTCAGAGCAACAGCTGGGTTTTAAAAATCAGAATCATGATAAATGAACACCACTAATTGCTAACAGGAGCTAAATTTGACAATAAATCTGCCTGCCTTTAAAGGAGAAGGAAAGCTATGGAAGCATTTTATTGCCAATAGATTAGCTGCAATAGTGCAAGCTAGAATTCTATATTTATTCTGTAGAATATTTTACCATACCTGAGTAAAAAGCTCTAGAAGCTCTCTGTTTGTTTAGGATAGCAGCTGCAGTATTTGATTGGTGTGACATCACTTCCTGCAGAAAGAATCCCAAGGCACACAGGATAATTGCAAGCAAGCTGCCTTGCGTGTTTATTGTGAAGTGCAATAAGAAAGGGGCGTGACCCCGAAACGTTGCACTTCGCAATAAACACGCAAGGCAGCTTGCTTGCAATTATCCTGTGTGCCTTTGGATTCTTTCTGCTGGACTGTTTGGGAGGCGGCCGATCCTCTACCTTCGTGCACCAGGTGTCGTTACTTTAATTTACTAAGGGTGTGCGAGAGCCATAGTTGAACAGTGACATCACTTCCTGCCTGCGTCTCTCCCTGCTCTGGGCTCAGAATACAGGGAGGGGAGGGGAGCAAACTGAGCATTCTAACGCCCGGGGCAAGGAGGTTTAAGCTGACGGCAGGAAGTCTAATACAGAAGCCCATGCGTACACAATAGAAAGAAAGAAATGCTGTGTTTCTTTTGACAGAGGTTTACTGGTATACAGTATTTAGGTGGACTTTTCTGAAAAGGCTTACTTAGTTTTAACATTTCCTTCTCCTTTAATATCTGCCCACAAGTACTGCACTAAAAGGCCGTGTCTGCTATTCTTTATACCTGAAACAACATCATACACAATTGATAGGATGGTTAGAAATGAAGCACATGCAATTTCTTGGGAATGCTAATTTCCTAATGCACTCATCACTACATTGATTTATAGTAAATTAAGCCACCTAAAACATATACCAGTGAATGTGGAAATTCATACTGCTTGAAATAGTAAAAGCTGTGGCTGTTCTGTGAATAGCTTTATGTTGTTATTATATTTATAAGTTGGAAATAGCTGTTATATATTGAAAAATATCATGTTGACTATGAAATCTGACCCTGCACCCAACCCCGCGCCATCAGTATCTATAGACCCGCACCCAGCCCGTCTCTCTTTGGTATTACTGAAATGGGCGGCATTAACCTATGAGTATATACTGATGGAGGTGGCAGCGGCCATAGTAAATTCATTAGCAGCATGGACAGATGGTTCAGACCCAACCTGCAAAGTATGTATGGATGCTCAAAACCTGCCCAAACCTGGCTGAGTTGCAAGCAAACCCATGGGTCCTGCATGTTGTGTGCTGGCCATCACAACTGTACTCACACGCAGCTTGAATTCATATTTAGAAAAATTCATATTTAGAAATATTCATATTTAGAAATATCTGCCAGCAGAAAAAATGGAGCCATTACCTTCATTGTAACAGGAATAGTGGTGCCTATATTGGCTTTATTCAGCCAGCCTTGTTTAATGACTCCTCCCTTCTGAGAACACATTGATGCAGAGTCCTGCAAACAAGAAATATATGTAAATAAAACGCATTTTTAGTTCTTTATGTATTCATTATGTCACTTGAGGACAGGCAAGTACAAAAAAGCTTACAGCTCTCAAGACAGGTAATGTGAGAAATTAAAAAACGTTGGGGAAACAGCTGATAAGGCTTCTGGCCATTGAAGTGGCCCAGACAAAATTTTACACCCCCAGATCATCTCATTGGGACTAAACAGGAAGGCATGGAGGAGCCCAAGTACATGGTTTGCCTGTCTAACCTCAGCTTGAGTGTTTGGATATATGTACAATGATATGAAAAAAAATTATCTGTTCATGAAAATATCACTTAGGAATTAACATTTATATCAGTATTTTTGGAACCAAACTCGGTTATGCATAACTTGGTAGGATTCCATGTTTTATAGAGCCAGAAAAGAAAATATGAATCTACTATATATACCTTACCTCATCTTTATCAAAATCTTCATCTATTTCAAATATGTGATTTGGGATCTTTTCTGGGCGAAATGATTTGCTGAAAAGGTGACAAAAATGACAAATGATGGCGTATTTCCTTTTTAGTTTCAGCCTATGCACAACAAGCCCATTCTATGTATGTACAATAAATATACCGGTACGTATCACATTTTTTGCATACTATGTATGTAGTATGTGGTCTATTATCTCAGTGAATATTTGTGCTCATGATTTCAGGGGATGAAATAAAATATCAGCCTCAGTTCATGCAAGGTGTCATATTTGATTTGATTTCTCTGTAGAACTAATGAACCACACTACTCATAAAAGTAATACATATCAGAATGAGTAATTACAAATGTATCTCTTTCTCTCTTCATAGTAAGTAACTTTCTGCCATGCTTTCTCTTCTTACATAGCATATAGGGTTAAACAGTAATACGGTGAAGATAGGCTATGATATATATATATATATATATATATATATATATATATATATATATATATATATATATATATACATATCAAAAATCTTCAGACCAGCACTCCCTTTAAAAGTTTAGTAATTTTATTATCATTCTGTAGTATCCGACGTTTCGGTCCACATTTGGACCTTTTTCAAGGATCCTTGAAAAAGGTTCAAATGTGGACTGAAACGTCGGATACTACAGAATGATAATAAAATTACTAAACTTTTAAAGGGAGTGCTGGTCTGAAGATTTTTGATACATAAACAATTACCGTGCACCCCGCCATTGACAACAGCTTTGGAGGAGTGCGGATTGGAAAATATATATATATCTATATATATCTAGACGGTGAGAATAGTACTTACCAGGGCAAAGCTCGAAAGTCACCTGAGTATTCTTCATATTTGTAGTTTACCACTTTCCAGTGAGAGCTATAATATTTTATGCACTGCAAAAAAATGCATTTTGGATATTTTAGCAAGATTACACACACAAAGAAACATATGAAAACCCAGAATACTTTTGCTTTAAAAATTAGAACTTTCCAAACACCACCTAACTCAGTAATGAAAAAAGAAATGGCAAAGAAGCTTTTATTCTCAAGCAAACTTATAGGTGTGGGTTAAGCAATGCTTCAAAGTTGTAAAGCCAGAATTCACAGCAGTCTAATGAATTTGTGTTGCTGGTAAAATATCTTGAGTTGCAGTTCTGCAACATCATAATATTATAAGTTGCCACATTGAAGTACATACAGCCAGCCCCATTTATCCACTGAAATGAATGTTGTGTAGTGTGTCAAAACGGATGTGTTATGTGGTAACTTAAGGGGGTTGTGCTTTAAATGAACTTTTAGTATGATGTAGAGAGTGATATTCTGAGACAATTTGCAGTTGGGCTTTTATTATTTGCACCTTGCCCATTCATAGATGCACCTGTTTGTTTTCGTCATCTGTAGGTCATAAAATGTATACCATTCAATGCTGTAAGCGCAAGTTGTTACTTTATGAAAGAAGATGTTATAAATAAATATAGATAGGTTAGAGCTTTTAATGACCAACATAGCATTAAATATGCACAGTAAAAGTTCTATTTCTCTGCAGCTGAGAGCAGAAGCGATTTACATTTGCACTCCTCAGTTTCCAAACTAATTCTGTCCAGAAGGCTAATTGTTGAGAGAGTATCCGCAAAGATAAAGGCATAAGGAATAATTGCATACACCGGCAACTGGAAAATAGCAAATGCGGTTATGAATATAACTGAAGCATTTACAAATACAACCTGTTCAATGTGCATTTGGCTGTATATTAAATCTGTTAGATGTGGGCTATAGTACTTTTGGAATTGAGAGAAGAATTACATAATTACACGCTATGTAAAATGCATACATTCCAAAACAAAATACCATCAAAATGATTGAAATGTTATTTTCTATTCTAGAGTTATCCATAGCACAAGACAGGCATTTATTGTTTAGATCTTTATTTTCTTTTTATTTTGTTAATTTACTTATCTCGTTGATCTGTGATTTGACTACATATGTGTAACCCACATTTAATACAGTCACCTGAAAAAGTAAGTACATCCTATGGCAATTTTTGACTTTTTCAACATACAGTTATTTGATCTTCAGTTCAGTAATATTGAGAGATCAAGGTGATATAACAAACATCAACCCTGTTTACATATTTTAGTCCATTGTGTGATTCAAATTAACATGAATTCGGATTTTGCATGTAGAAAAAGAAGGCACACCCCCCAACATTTAGCACAAGCTTGAATATCTAAAATTAGGATCAGGTTTAAATGATTAGCACAAGAGGATCTTAGAAGAAGGAACCTGTCTAATTTAAACCTAAGGCATTTGGGGCCAGATTCAATTCAGTGAGAAAAAGTTATCTCACGGTTTATCACAGTGAAACTGAAGAGAAAAAAATGTTTTCCTAATTCAGTTCCAGTTTTCTTCCTATAGACTTCAATAGAGTTTTCACGTTAGTTTTCTGAACTGAATTGCATCTCTGAACTGAATCTCGTCCATGACTTTTCACGTCATAAACATTTTTTTCATTCAATTGAATCCGGCCCTAAGTTTGGCATCACAATAATTAGCTGAAAGACCTATTTGAGGCCAAAAAGGATAAGGTTAGAGATGTCTAGGAAGTGGTTTCAAAAGTTCCTCAAACAATTGCCCATCAATGATTGCACAGATCCACAGAAGAAGACTACATTTTTGGTGAAACAAAATTGAGGATTCTGGAATGGCAAAGTCAGCCCAGAACTAAATCCCATTGACATCCTGTGGGGTGGAGATGGGGATTTGAAACCCCTTAAACATTGCCATACTGATATAATTCTGAATTAAGAACTGGGGAAAACATTTACTCAGTCAATGTCAGAGACTGATAGACAGCTTCTATTCCTGTCAATATTTGCAATATCAGGTATTACAGCCAAGGTGAACTTACTTTTTCCCCAAAAAGGAAATGGCATATCTGTTAATTTTTTGAATAAATGATTACTGGAGGCAAATGTTTATGTTTTCTGGTTCAATTAGATTCCCTTTATCTTTGTATACATTTTGTATAAAAATGAAATATTGATATGTCCACATAGGTTAAAAAAGAAAAAACACAACAAGGAGTATACTCAGTTTGTCACATGACAGTAAGCTTTTCTTTCCCTTCACTCCTTACCTCTTTCACAAACAGGCTTCTTGCCCGATTCTCTGCATCTTCAGGTACAACAGAGTGCACTGTCCTCCACTGACGATCGACTGTAGAAATCTGTCAATTTAAAAAGTAACAGACCTGTATCATATCTCAGTTTTCAACAAATTTTGACTTGTTGGTTTACTTTTGTAATAAACAGACTTACAAACACATCTTCCATGGGAAACATTAGCATATCCCTATGCGGATCACTGTAAATCTGAGCTTTTCTTTGGGATATGACAGTTTCATAATCCAATGGCTCCACCACTCTTGCTTTCTCCTGTACCAAAAAATAACACAGATGTTCAGTGCTAATGTGCTGAAAGTTGATTTAACTACAACAATCACAATATAACAAACCTCTCAAGAACATGCAGGATAAAGATGACCTTAAAATTACAATTGTGATATAGGTACTAAAATAATGTCATATCTGGAGTTTTTATAGTTGCACAGGAATTCATAGAGGATGAGGCACCCGACCCTGATCACAAGTCATTTAGAATTTATTTGTTTCTTATAAGACCATAGAGAATCATTACATATTCTGATCATCCTTTAGATACAAAATAATTGTATATCATGGCAGCAGAAAGGACGGTGCCACACAGGCCAAGGCATTGAGCAAATATGACATCCTTCAATTCTATACATTCAATATTCTTCCAAAAACATTCATGAAGACAGTAGCCATATCTGTAAGAAATGACCTGCAGTGGAGGAATTTTCATTGACTCATGTATTTGATTCATTGATTAGACTGGAGTCTAAATTCAGGTTTTCCATCAAACACCAGTTATGTCTCTGTGAAAGCAATTTAACTGCAAAGTATGTTCAGTTTAGTATGACATTTACCTGTCCATACTACATTTATCATTGCTGTGTCCCAAAGGACAAGAAACACCAAACACTTTCATATAAATGCTCTAACCACCACAATCGATATTTATTTACAGCTGAATCAATCATCTATGGATCTTTAAGCACAGTTTTTCATCAAGGTCCCAGTTAAAATGCGTAAGCTTGCCCCAAAAACCTCTAACACTAGTGATGAACAAATTTGACAGTTTTGCTTCACCAAAAAATCTGGGAAACTCCGGAAAAAAAAATTTGAGAAATGTTGAAAATTTTGCAGTGCGACAATTTTGACGCAATCGACAATTTTTCAACGTACAACTCTTTAGTCCAAATGCATTAAAGTAAATGGGCATCCGAATAATTTTGATACGCTACAATTTCTATAAACACCACTCTTTTGTCCAAATTTATTAAAGTCAATGGGCGTCAAAATTATTTTGACGTGCAACAATTGTGGCGGGCGACAAATTTTTCCACTGCGAACTTTCGCGAAAACATGAAGTATGGAAATCTGCTACGAATCTATGACTGCCAATTAAATTTGTCTATCACTATCTAACATCATTATACATACAGTAAATGATATATTATTGAGCCCATCAGTAGTAGCAGAGGCTTCAGAGCCCTGCATCTAAGGATACCATGGTTTTTAGCTGTTAGAAGGTGAAATGTCATTCAAGGTTCTGCAGACATTTAGGGTGAAATTAATTTCAGAAATAAAGTAATTTCTGCCAAAAAATATTGTTTTGCAAACAGAGGCTTGGCAGACAAAATAAATCAATAAAAAATTAGCATACTCGGTTTTTGGCATTGATAGCAATGATCTAGTGGTGCTCTGAGATATGTAGATAACTGATTTAGTGCTAGTAAACAATATTGATCTGGTGTGGCTAGAGAATGCACAATGTTGTCTTCTAAAATGTATATAGACTTGAGTACTCAAAGTATCTTATTTTCTTTTGATTTGAAAGATTAGCCCTAAATTTATTTGAAAATGTATTTTGAACTGCAACCAAACAGTGTCCTTAAAAAGGCAACTGAACAAATAAAAAGGAAAGGAATATTCCAATAAATAGATAATACTGTCCAATTTACTTTTCAAATTTTATATATTCAATTTCAATGTTGTGTTTTTCTTTTATAAAAAGCAAACACCAGCTAGACAAGCATGCTATTGGAATGTAAAAGATTATCTTACAATCTGGAGAGCGTTTAAAAGCCAGGCACAATCCATTAAGAATTTATTAAGACAACCATTATCAACCCATTACTGTAGTGTCCAGTGTGACTTGGTCAGTGACAGATTTGATTTAGAAGCACAATAGGACCCAAGTGAACTCCAAAGACTGAAAGAGATTTAGGTCTAGATTTAGGCAAAAAAGACCAACATGGTGGCTTAGTGATTCCTAAATTCCATTCTGAGTATGTTTATATATTCTTCCCATGTCTGCATTAGCTTCCTCTGGGTCCTCCGGTTTCCTCCCAAACTCCAAAAACATACAAACCAGTTAACTGCAGGACTGCTTCTGCCATGAGGCAAGATGAAAACCTTCCCTCAAGCAGCAGCGATTGGTCAGTTACCAGGGGTAATTTTAAATAAATAATCCTTAATATTTTTAAAGATCCTTTATCCAGAAGAACACAGGTACCAAGCATTCTGGATACTAGATGCCATGCCTATACCTATGTACATATAAAATGTAATGACTACTTGTCAGAGAATCTACTCCAAATTGCTTGATAAACTAATATATGAAACTGGGCTCCATTGTTTAACATTTTTCTGTGACTACAGTTCAAATAAGAAGGTACTGTATATGATTAATGTGTCTTAAAAAATATGTAGGTGGCTCTGCATTAAGGATACTGTATATGCATTATAATAGCACCTACTGTGTCACCCTTGATGTTACTGGGCCCCACAGCAATTTAATTTTAGGGCCCCCAACATAATCAGAGGTTGTCCTTTTTTTTCCAATATATGTTGAAATTGTTCATTATTTAGGGCCTCATGTGGCCCCTATACCTCCTGGGCCCCCCTGCAGCTGCAGGGTCTGCTTCCTCTGTAGTTACGCCCCTGCTGTGCTCTAACTTGATCAAAGAGGAAGGATAGTGTTCTAAGCTTCAGGCAGTAGAAATAAGAAAACAGAACAATAACCATGACATAGAAGCTTCTGACTAGATTTTTTATTTATTATAACTCATTTTAACTCCTTTTTGGAGAGGAAAATTCCACAGTCAATAACACGGAAAGGGAATTTATAGAATTGTCTAGATCACTCCTGCCACTAGGGCTGACACGCCATTCCTTTAAAAAACAATAACAAAATTATTACATGCTGATAACTTTTAAAGCCATTGGCAGCCATGCCTCATAACTGCTAACTAATCCATAGTTGCCAGCTGTCCCTCATTTCTAAGTAATTTGATTCTCTGTCCCTGGGAGATTTTTATTGGTTTTAATGTTCAGTTATCCAGCTCCCAGTAACGGCTCTGGCTAAGTAACCTACTGGCACTGAAAAGTGAATCGTGAAATGAATCAATTATAAATAGGCTGTAGCTCACCTTTAGTACATGTAGGTGGATTCTCCTGCAAGGTGTCCTGTGTCCACACCAAAATTGATACAGTCATTTTTATAATAGAAAGCAGGACAAATCCAAGGCAGTAGCTATGACTGCAAAGTGCTTTTATTGGGGAAAAATGCTCCACAACATGTTTCGGGCGTTGGCCCTTTATCAAGTGTCGATAAAGGGCCAACGCCCGAAACATGTTGTGGAGCATTTTTGCCCAATAAAAGAACTTTGCAGTCATAGCTACTGCCTTGGATTTGTCCTGCTTTCTATTATAATCGTGAAATGAAACCACATTGTTATAACCCCGATTTTTGTAATTATGAGACAGCCCATCTTTCACCTTTTTAGTATAATTCTTATATGATACATTGGCCCAACAAACAACATTCCTAGAAAAGATTGGCAATCCCAGTATGATACCCATCCCTGTTGAATGTGCTAACAAAGTTTGCTCCCACAAATGATGTATGGGCCTAATAATAAGCACAAGCGCAATACAGTAAAATAGACCAGTGCCCCCCCCCATCTTTGTGCCCTACCAGGTGTCTCTTATGCTTAGTCCTAATTCCAGCCCTGCTACACAACCATTTTTTTTCCAGTAAATTTGACACTTAGGAGCAAATTTATCAAGGGTCGAATTTTGAATTTGAAAAAAAACCCTTCAATTTTTTCCAAAAAGATATAGATTTAACAAAGTCCACCAATTGACTCCAAATAAGTTCTGGGAGGTCCCCCATAGGCTAAAACAGTAATTTGGCACGTTTTAGATGGCGAAGGGTCGAGGTCGAATTTTTGATCTAATTCAAACTCGTTTTTCAGGAAGGCTGCAAACAACTTTAAATTGATCCCAGGACGTCCTCCATAGGCAAACAGCAATTTGGCAGGTTTAAGGTGGCAAGTAGTCTAATTCAAATTCTTAAAGGAACAGTACATGAAAAATTTTGAAATTCGAATTTTCTTAAAAACTCAAAATTCGAATTTTCACTTCGACCCTTGATAAATCTGCCCCTTATTGATGTGCCATAACCGAAGAGTCTGCCATTAACACACAAACGCAATAAGAAAAACATGTGCCCAAGCAAAATTTACCAAAGCAGACCACTAATTTGTGTATGCACTGAATCCCACACAACTTGCAGTAAATCAAAAAACTGCATTGTAATTAACGGCAATTTGTTTAAGAATTTTGCAATCTGTGCGGCCCAGCAACTTTGTATTTATTATAAATATCCTTGATTTTTAAAGGGATGGTAACTTTGCCGAATATCTGTTTAAAGAAACCTTTCAAATAATCACTCTTGATATATATATGATTTATTTTCCATTTGAATCTAGTGAGTTAGCTTATTTATATTCTAACAGTGTTCACAGTAATCAATATCCTTCCTTAATCCATGCAGTATGAAAGTGCAGTGCCAATAAGAAAAAGAGCCCAGCTCTAATAAAGAAATCAGTTGGATGCAAAATGTAACAAATTTCATAACCGCATTTCCTGACAAAAGAGGAAGTGATACGTTTAACCTTAAAATTCATCATAATACAAGGGCCTCCTCCTCCTCCAACCTTCATGTATTGTACTGTAGAAGTTTCTTGCACCCAGTCAGTAAACATTAATGTTTCCTTTGTCTATGGTCCTGCTTTTGAATTCTATAATAATTGCTTTTTATAAATAAGAAGCTTTCTTCCACTTTGGTAATGTTCTGTTGTCTATGGGTGCCACTAGAAATATTTGTCAATTATAAGATAAATGGAGAGCAATGGAAACGGTGATATTGGCATGGAAAAGATTATCAACTAGATGCATTAAATGACACATTCCTTAGGTGCGATGCCTGAAGGTTATCTGCAAATATCTATAAACTGCTTCAATCTCAGCTAACAAAGACTTTTGAGAATATCACAGAATATTAAGATGTGAAATATGAAATGTTATGCTAGTTTTGGTATTTCTTTTTATACTGTACATAGTATAAATTGACAATTAAAGTGCACTGGGTAGCACATACACTGAGACATGGGAACTTCAAAATTATGGAAAGACCCCATTATCCGGAAAACCCCAGGTTGTGAGCATTTTGGATAATAGGTCCCATAACTGCATTTTAAATGCTTATTAGCATAGGAAATAGCTCCTCTCCAAGACTATTGTTCTCAACCACAATATCTCAAGCTGCAAATCTGATGGAGCCTGAGTGGACTTCCCAGTCTCTGCATGAGCAACTTTTCGGACACAGGGCCCAGAGTCTAACCTCGTAGTACTGGACACAGCACCCAGCTTTTTTTCCAATATCTTCATAATACATATATATATATATATATATATATATATATATATATATATATATATATATATATATATTCCTCATATTTCTTATAACATCTCTCAAATGTGTTTTTTCAAAAGATATCTGTTGCAACTTCAGACGTTGAGACGTGTATACATACAGTGCGTCCCAGTTGCTCATGCAGAGCCTGCAGCGTTTGGGTCCACGGCCCACAGTCTTTGCTGGACACAGCACCCAGCTTTTTTTCTAATACCTTCACAATGCTATCAATATTTGAAATATGTGATATATTTAGGAAACAAACTGAGAGTATGAGAAATAAACATTTTTATTGTTCAAATTTGTGTTGAGTTTCAAGTATGTTTCAGCATTTCATAACCAGCTATATAGTTAAGTTATGTAGTAACATATTTGGGGAAAAAGGGGTTTGTGCCATAATATGTGGCAGCGAACGTTCGTTGTGAGCGTTCCCATACGTTCGACCTACGTCCGGACCTACGTACTTCCGTCAGCGGCCATGGATTTTGTTTTGTACTTCCGTCAGAGGTTTCATGAGTATTGTCAAATCGTCAATACACGCAGAGATACAATCGGCAGCCGACAGAAATTTTCTAACCTGTCCGAACGACCGATCGGCATGGTACGACAAATGTTGGAGCACTCCACATACGGTCCAAAAGTCGCAAGAGAGTCATGCGAATCCTCGATTTGTACGATCTGATCTTTGCGACTATGTCCAGCTTTATACTCTTTATGGCAGTACTGCTATTTCCACAGCTTGTCTACATGGCATTCCAATTCCTCTTAATATGACTAGTAACATAGAAACAATGCAAATATTTAAAAAGCATTGCTTTTTATACTCACCTATAACCCTAACTGTAATTTTGCTAGTGTTTTTATTTAAACTTAAGTGAAGGCTATAATTAAACAAGAGGCCAGCAAGGGTTTTCCACAGTCAGTGAGTAAATATACACCATTCTGTAAAGGGCTTGTTCACGATTATGATGTAGGGAGTAATATTCTGAGACAATTTGCAATTGGTTTTTATTTTTATTATTTTAGTTTTTTTAGTTATTTAGCTCTTTATTCAGCAGCTCTCCAGTTTGCAATTTCAGCAATTTGATTGCTAGGGTCCAAATTAACCTAGCAACTATGCACTGATTTGAATAAGAGACTGCAATATGAATAGGAGAGTCTGAATAAAGATGACTAATTAAAAGTAGCAATAACAATACATTTGTAGCCTTACAAAGCATTTGTTTTTTTATATGGGGTCAGTGACCCCAATTTGAAAGCTGGAAAGAGTCAGAAGAAGAAGGCAGATAATTAAAAAAAAACTATAAAATAAAATGATCAAGACCAACTGAAAAGTTGGCCAATCTATAACATACTAAAAGTTAACATAAAAGTGAACCTCCCCTTTAAAGATACTTGCATCTAAAGCTGATCCTTGCACTTGCACATAGTTCTGAATTGTGCACAGTGTGCCTAATGACGAGACAATTTGCAACTAGTTTCATTTTTGTTTTTGAACGATTTTGTTCAGCAGTTCGCTGGCTTGGTATTTCAGCAGTGGTTTGAATGAGAGACTGTCGGCTGAATAAGAGAGGCCTGAATAAAAGGCAAGTGATAAAATGTAAAAATAACTATAACATTGTAACCTCACAGAGGCCACTGTCCCCTAGCAACTAAATAGCTGCTCAAAAACAAAACTGGAGAGATGTCAAACAAAAAGCCAAACAACTGTCAAACCACAAAAGATAAACAATGAAGACCAAATTGGAAATGGACTGTTAAGACAAATATTGGTAGCAAATGTAACCACTAAGACACATGAATGTAGAGCCTATTCAAGCTAACATTCTTAGACTTTCTGATTGAGCTTTTTCTTTTTGGGTCACCACAGAACACATGGTAACTTCCAGACAAGCAGTGACCGTGTTAAATCATTTTATTGATGTGTCTTAGGGCTCTTTGTAATCACATGAACCGGTCTGAAACCTTAGTCTGAAACACAGAACATTCTACATACAGTGCAACTGCACCTATGTACTGTTTACTGCAGGTTGAAGAAAGTTGTACAAGGGGTGTTCTTTTGGGTGTGGCCCAATAAGATGAAATTTTACACAGTGAGGCACATGCTAAACTGCAGAAGTATAGTCAGTTGTTGGGCAGGGAGTGAGTGGGCAGGCAAGCCACTAACACATCTCTGCTGATATTCATTTGTGGTCAGTAGGAAAATCTGGGTCATATACTACATACTGGATAGCTGTAGCTCATCTGGCCATGACTTAAAGGAACAGTTCAGTATAAAAATAACAACTGGGAAAATAGGCTGTGTAAAATAAAAAAATGTTTCTAATATAGTTAGTTAGCCAAAAATGTCATGTATAAAGGCTGGAGTGAGCGGATGTCTAACGTAACAGAACAGAACCCAACTTCCTGCTTTTCAGCTCTCTAACTCTGAGTTAGTCAGTGACTTTAAGGGGGGCCACATGGGACATAACTGTTCACTGAGTTTGCTACTGATCCTTAGCATGCAGGTCAGATTAACCCCTCAAGTGACTGATTGGTTACTGCCTGGTAACCAATCAGTGGAAACCAAAAGAGCTGAAAAGCAGGAAGTAGTGTTCTGGCTATTATGTTAGACATCCAGTCACTCCAGCCTTTATATATTAAATTTTGGCTAACTAACTATATTGAAAACATTTTTTATTTTTCACAGCCTATCTATTTACCCAGTTTTAATTTTTATCTTGAACATTTCCTTTAAGGTAAAGATGTTAAAAAACATAACCTAGTTTGATACATCAGTAGTACAGTACAATAAATTAGGTTAATCACAAAGCTACAGAGTTCTGCCATGATTTTTATGGTGTTGTTTTTATTACTAAATTACATTGTGTCCATTGATAATAATTCACTCTACCATTTAAAATTTTACCAATAACAATAAATCAATTTTTTTAGTTGTGATATTGATGTGTAGGCAGCCATCTCAGTGCATTTTGCTCCTCCTATTTTGGAGGAGTCAAGGCCAGTTTTGGGTGTTTTACTATTGAGTGCTGTTCTCATATCTACAACTAGGTGGGGCATGGGAGCAATTTTAGTGCTAGTCCACACGGGGAGATAGCGACGCGTTTGCGGTCGCGGCGACAAAGTGCCGCGACAGTCGCCGCGACCGGCGCAGGCGACAGTTTTGTATGGGCGCCTATGTAAAAACGCCTGTGCTAACCACACGAGGCGATGCGCAGGCGTTTTTACATAGGCGCCCATACAAAACTGTCGCCTGCGCCGGTCGCGGCGACTGTCGCGGCGCTTTGTCGCCGCGACCGCAAACGCGTCGCTATCTCCCCGTGTGGACTAGCCCTTAGAATTGCAGGTGTTAAGGAGCTGTTATCTTGTTAGTTTCCCATTGTTCTGTTGATAAGCTGCTGGGGTGAAAGGGAGGTTATTGATATCACTCTAAAGAGAGACTGAAGTAGAGTCCTGCAGCGGGTCGGGTACCCGCGGGTTACCCGCAAAAACCTGCAGTACCATGCGGGTTTTTCGTTGAAGTTCAAGGTGCGGGTATACCCGCGGGTCGGCGGTTCTGCGGGTTTGCGGGTTGCGGGTCGGGCTGCGGATCTTCTCAATATAAATATTTGCTCCTTTTTTCTGGTCACGCCCACTTCCGATGCTGTCATTTCCGGTACACAATGACAGCACTTCCGGTTTTACTCCCTTTTTTCTGATCATATCTACTTCCGATGATGTCACTTCCGGTTTATAATGACAGCACTTCCTGATTCTTGATGGTCAGCGGGTCGCGGGTCCGGGTTGCAGAGAAGGTACTTGCGGGTCGGGTTGCGGGTCCAATCGGGTAAGAATGCGGGTTGCGGATTGCAGGTTGCGGGTACGGGTCGGGTTCGGGTCCCAAAAAATTGACCCGCGCAGGACTCTAGACTGAAGTTTATCAGAGCATAATTGCATGGCTGAGGGCACCTTGGAGACTCAGAACAGGTCTAGCCCCCACATTACATTTCAAAATATAAAAAAAACGCAATACTACAGAGTTTATTATGTTGCACTTTGGAAATGTCTATATGAGCTACACATAGATATTCTGGTTTATCCTTTGAAAAAAAATCAATGTTTTAAAAGTGATGGAGGAAAATGAATATATATGTAAGGATATTATTATGAAAAATAATTGTTAGGGACATACATAAGTGTAAATAATGGAGAATAGTGAGAAATTGCTGATCTATGTTCTCAGCAAATATATACATATAAGAGATACATGATATGTCTTGTAAAAGGTTTCATTTGGCTAAGGAGAAACATTTTTCAGCACTGAATTGTGTGTGCAGTGCCAGAAACTCTTTAAATACATAGAATTCTGTGGAAAATTGTGGTTGAAATTGCAAATTGTGCCAGCAAACTAAGTACCTAAGCAATGGAAAACTCTAAAACTGATTCAAGGTATTTTATTCTGTTAGCATGTGTCACAGACCAATTTAAGATTTGAAATAATAAATGATGGGATACCAGGCACGCATCTGTGATGGCTTTAAAGAAATTTGTAAATAAACAATTAGAACAAGCACCTTTCTTCTCTATTCTCTGCCCTGTCGTTTTGAAACAATAAAGCAGAAGGCAGCTGTGAAGTATGAAAGACTGACGTCTGCTACATTTTGTCAATAGACAAAACCAGCAGGAGAGTACAGGTATGGGATCTATTATCCAGAATGCTTGGGGTTTTCCAAATAAGGGGTTTTCGCATTATTTGCATCTCCATACATTGTCTTCTTAAAAAATCATTTAAACGTGAAATAAACCCAACAGGATTTTGTCTGCAATAAGGATTAATAATATCTTACTTTGGATCAAGTACAAGAATCTGTTTTATTATTACAGAGAAAAAGGATATAGTTTCTAAAATTTTAATTATTTGATTGAAATTGAAATCTATGGGAGAAGGCCCTCCCATAATTCAGAGCTTTCTGGATAACAGGTTTCCAGATAACAGATCCCATACAGGGCTGTATTTAGGTCCATAGGCATTGGACCTAAGCACGCCCCTACATCGTGCACGCTGACGTCACGAGCCGGCACACGTCGTATGCGCCGTGCTTGCTGGCGTCACGAGACATGTTCAGCGGAAGTGACATCAGTGCTCTGTGCGTGTGACGTCACGTCCGCAGTCTTTTTTTCGGACCCCCTACCCCTCAGCTCCGTCACTGGATTTCCTATGGCGGAGGGTGGGGAGGGTTTTTATTTATATAAATACAGCCCTGATCCCACAAGAAATATACTGCTTTTCAATTGCAATTACTTTTATAAACAACTTCAAATCCACTTCAACATTTCCATGAATGTATTTTGGAAAACTGCCTACAATTGCATTTTCATTCATTAGAGGAAATGTTAGTTCTGGGTTTACATCCCCTAAAAAAGAATTACAGGTACTCAGACCAAAGTAGATACAAAGCAGGGCAAAATATCATTTAGTAAAGTACTTTGTTTCTACTTATGCAGTGATCCAACATCCCGACTGCATCTGCATAGAATGCAAGTACAGTACACTTTGATGAACTGCCTTGAGCATGCAGTTATTCCAGAATACCATTTTTTTGCTTGAGCCCAAATACACAAGAATCCTGGGTAAAAGTTCTCCATAAAACATGGCATACTGGAATTAAATGTTAGTCTACCTCTTTAATCATATCAACGGTCATTTCCCTGTATTGCAGAGGTTTATGGTCTATTTAGTGTGAGCTTACTGAGATGGAATTTTTATGATAATAATGTAGGTGGAACAGACCTATTAGAGGACTGCTGCTTTCAAAATAAGGAAGCAGGAAAATATCACATGATTCCCCAATCAACGGATCATGCAAACTGAAAAAATGCTTTATCTTAAAGGGGACCCGTCACCCAAAAAAATTATTCCAAATCCTATTTTATCACATTAGTCAAGCAAAATTAACTTTAATTACACTATATAAATTATTTGAATCTTGTTTCCTTCAGTCTGGGAATTCACAATTATAACAAGCAGGCAGCAGCCATTTTGTGGACACTGTTATTAAGACAAGCCTTGTATCAGCTCAGAATCTTGTTTGTGCACCAGAATGGGGGACCCGATGTCCATCCCCATGCCCTGGCTACACAATTAAATGGTAAAGAGAAAGGTGGAATGTGGGGAGAGCAGTGACATCTAGGAAGTGCTGAATGGAAAGTGAAAGTAATTGTCTGCCCCGCCTCTATGCCCATGGCATAGAGGAGGGGCAGACAATATTTGATTGACAGCTGAGATTTTTAAATGTGCTTACACCAGCTATGAATGCTTTAATAAAAAATAGAAATTGGATTGCATGTTTAATTTGAAAAGGACTTTTATTACACAGATTTTTGTGTCTGGGTGACAGGTCCACTTTAAACAAGGCAGTTGCTTTACAGCTCTGCAATACTTTTAAAGGAGAACTGAAAAATAAATATGGCTAAAAAAGCCATATTTTATATATTGAACTTATTGCACCAACCTAAAGTTTCAGCTTCTCGATAGCAGCATTGACCTAGGACTTCAAACTTGTCCCAGGGGGCCACCATCTTAGAAAGTGTCTGTGACACTCACATGCTCAGTGGGCTCTGAGCAGCTGTTGAGAAGCTAAGCTTAGGGGTTGTTGCAAATTATCAGAGAAATGAGGTTGGCCTGTAATACAAGCTGATGCTACAGGGCTGATTATTAAATTCTGATGCTAATTGCACTGGTTTCTCTGCTGCCATGTAGTAATTATCTGTATTAATCACTAATCTGCCTTATATTGTGACATTTATATTCTATATTTACTGTATAGTTTGAGTTGGTCCATAAGCTAAGTAAGTGACAGCAGCACAGAGCATGTGCAGTGAATCAGCAGAAAAGAAGATGGGAAGCTACTAGGGCATCTTTGGAGACACAGATCTTTACTGCTAAAGGACTGTAGTTGCCTTGGGCTGGTACAGAAGCCCACAACATAATGTACAACATTTCTAGCTACTTCTTTAGTTAAGCTTTAGTTCTCCTTCAACAGTCAGAAAACTTTCTTTATTACTAAAGACTTATTTTATAGTTATGAATTGTGCTAAAAAAGCTAAAGCATGCCAATCAAAATTGGAGTTAGAAATATAAGTGGTTTTGGAAACTTTGGAGTCATTCTAGAACATCACTTCAGTGAGCCTGAAGTAACAAATTTCACCAGGGAAATCTAGAGTAAATATTTGGATAAAAAGGAGTCAGTGGGAGATGGCCCTTCCCTTGTAATGCAGAGCTTTCTGGATAACGGGTTTCTGGATAACAGATCCCATACCTCTACAACATTTAGGGGCCCATTTACTTAGCTTGAGTGAAGGAATAGAGGAAAAAAACGTTGAATTTCGAATGTTTTTTTTTGGCTACTTCGACCATCGAATGAGCTACTTCGACTTCGACCTTCGAATCGAACGATTCGAACTAAAAATCATTCGACTATTCGAACATTTGATAGTCGAAGTACTGTCTCTTTAAGAAAAAACTTCGACCCCCTTGTTCGCCACCTAAAAGCTACCGAAGAAGTCAATGTTAGCCTATGGGGAAGGTCCCCATAGGCTTTGCTAGCTTTTTTTGGTCGAACAAAAATCGTTCGATCAATGAATTAAAATCCTTCGTATCAAACGATTTGAAGGATTTAATCGTTCGATTGAATGATTTTTCGTTCGATCGTTCGATCGAACGAATATCGCTAAATCCTTCGACTTCGATATTCGAAGACGAAGGATTTAACTTCAACAGTCGAACATCGAGGGTTAATTAACCCTTGATATTGAACCTTAAGTAAATTTGCCCTTTAATGTTTTTTTTTGAGTTATTAACATCAGAAAAATAGAGTTAAACTGTTAAAATGGCTTTGTTATAACTTTTTCACAATGAAAAAAAAATTGCCGTTAAAAAAAACTGATGTTCAGACAATTGTGAATTTGTTGTTTAATTTTCTGGTGTGAAGATTTTCTGGTGTAAGCAAGCATTTGACCCCAATTTAACACCATTGAATAGAATACATTATCTCTCAAGCCTAGTGAAATGACGGATTTGACATCTAGTAATGGGAACCTTTCCCAAATCACTCAGCATTTCAAGCAGATATTTTCAATCCTTTTATTTTTAATTATGATGGACATTTTTTGGACATGGGGACAAGTACGATTTAGACATTTTAAAATTCCATGCAAATTGCGCCTTAATGGGATAAAGTGCTCGCAGTGCAAAGACATAAATGATTTAATGGGATAACAACAATGTAACTCTCTGACTCTGAGTGCAATTCCTAGCATTCTCAAAGTGATCACAGATTAAGGAGTCAATTTCTCTTACTCTTGGTGACTAAAGCTGGCCATTCAAACCACTCCCTGGTTGCTATGGTCATTTAAACAGTAGCAACCAGATAACTGCTCAAATTCCAAACTGGTTGCTGAACAAAAAGTGAAATTATTAATAAAAACAGAAATAATAAAAAATGAAGACCAGCTGCAAATTGGGCAGATATCTATTGGATTGGTTTGAAAATCCTGTTTAGTGAGGACCACTTCAGCATGCTGATGTTCCTGCGCCAACAATGATTCTATTGCTGTAGCAGGGACCAAACAAACAGACCAGACCAATTTGATCCAGAATGTAGGTGAATAATTATACAATGGTGTGTAGCTCTGCTTTTTTAAACCAAAAATCATAAATCCAATTAAAATTGTACAGTGGTCTCATCCCAGAGAACCCCCAGTCCAAGGGATTGAGGAAGTAACGGAAAAATTCAAAATAGTAAGAGACCCACTACTAGTAAAGCAGTAGCCAAAGTATTCATAAAATTAAAAAATCTTTATTAGGACATGCATTAGTCTAATGCATGTTCTAATAAAGATTTTAATGCATGTTCTAATAAAGATTTTATAATCTTACAAATACTTGGGCGACTGCTTTACTAGTAGTGGGTCTCTTCCTATTTTAAATGTTTCCTTTACTTCCAGAATGGAGGTGGCCAAATTGAGCAATGATCTCAGCTAAACATTCCATTAAATACTGCCCGTTGTGATATCAGAGAAAAACATTTAACATTTATAATGATACTAACATCGTCCTTTGACAAGCTACAGTAACAGTTATTACTAGAAAATTAGAGGCATCATATTCTTTCTTTATACAAGTCCAACAAAGTACCTGCAGTTTCTGTAATGGAAAAAGTTGCACAAGAAGGAACTGCTACTTTATGTTCCAAGCTGCTGAATGAGGTGCAATTCTTCCATAGGCTGAAAAGTGCAAATGAACAGTACTGCAGCATATAAAAGAATCACACTGCATCCAGCACACCCACATCTCCACTGGAAAGACCTTTAAATCTATTGGTAAGTATCACTGAGCTACTAGGAGTGGGTGGTCTCGGTAAAATATATAAATTTTCATAGTAACATGTCAGTATCGCATTATAGTGTAATTGCCTTGCTTACATTTGTAACCTGAGATTTACTTGCATTGGACACAATTTAAATCTACATCCTTCCTCATTATCACCTTTTGACCCCTCAGCTGCCCCCTTCTAAAGATTCAAGCTCTTAAAGTACATTATTGGTTCATAGTGTTTCAGCATATGTCACAGATAAATGACTGTTAGCGAGTGCAGTATTTTAGAATATGTCTGCAGCATCAGTTACATTTGCCTGTATGTTGCTGCCATGATCATACTCATGTGAGTGAGGACTTTGCAGTGCATGATGTGATTTGTAGCTAATCAAACATGACCAATTGTACCAGTAAAGGTGAAACTACACCAGCCTACTTGAATGATACGTACAGTACATGTTTGTTTGGAAATTATGTATGTGGACTGACCATCCATACAGATGGCTATCCAGAACTTATACACCAACATGAGCATAAGTGTACTTCTGTTGTTCTTCTCTGCCTGTTAATAAGGGGCATCTGCAAAAAAAGATTTTCAGCTTGGGCAGCCTGTAAGTAAATAGAGTTACAACATGGTGTGGAAACCAAGCCATTAATTTAAATAGTTTTGTTATAGTGAAATAGTTAGCAAACACTAGTGCTTACTGTAAAATTAGCATTTCCCTCAAAAGTTTGGTAAAAGTGTCTCTTACTTATTTATCCACAAATGAAATCAGACCTTCCCCTTATAGCATGGACTATTTAGATGTAGTTTATAGAACCTTTCCCTTTAACTACTGGCCATCGTGATATAATGGCAGGAGTATATAGTATATGTTGCATTAGATGACCACAAAGGCCTAAAGTATCACATATTTTACTTTAATAGGCTTAATAGCCCACTTTTGAAATGACATATTGACTTTGCTGTGGTGTATTTTAGTTCAGCAGCAGCTGAAGACTCGCCTGCCAGGTAATATTCCTACAAACATTATTGTTTCTTTTCTTTCATACACAAACAATTCACTGCTTTAAACGTGTAAAACACTGTGAAGGAGAAGTAGCTGTGTGGCTAACAATGAAACTCTGGATACATGTAACACACATTAACAATTACACAAAAGAATCACAAGTATCAAGTCTGAAGCAGTGAGTCGGTAAGAATCTTTAACTACTGTGATGCCCTAAAGCAAGAGAAGATATATTGCAATACTATGGAACCTATAGGTGGACAGGTAAATATTTTTAGAATAGGATGGTACAAGGCTGAGGTGAAAATAAATGCTGGCATTACTATGAAGCACGGCACAATAGAATTGAACTGATAGCAGGTTGGAGAGGAGAGACGTAAACACAGAATCTTTGCATCACTATAATATTATAATGGCATCACTATGGGATGGAAAGGGCAGTTTATTGGCATCACTAAGGCAGGGGTATTATAATGAGTAGGAAGTGGCAACATCTTGGTGTCACTACTATGAGAAGTAGGGGCAGTATCATGGCATCACTTTGAGAAGGAAGGGACAGTGACTTGGTATCACTGAGAAGGATGGAAGGGGCCCTTTATGGGCTGCAGAGTGAAGACAGAGCCCAGGGTCCCAGGGTGTGGCCTCCACCATCATCATGAGACTGGAGCAGCAGAGTCCGTGAGCATCAGTTCCCTGTGCCTTCACTGTGCCCCCCCCCCCCCAAAAGCAAGAATGAGCTGCCCCGAGGCCACAGCTAAACACCACTATTCCCGCCCAGCAGCAGCAGAAGCCCAGATGAGAGCGGAACAGGGTTGCACAAGTGACCGCAGCGTGTTGTTAGCAAACTTCCTGTGCATCATGTCACGGTTGTGGCGCCGTGTCCCTGTAGCGTGAAGCTTAGCGATGGTGGATCCCGTGCTGGGGACGGGCTGGGCACTGGGGTCCCTATGGCAGGAAGTTACACTGCGCTGCAGGTACTCGCTGTTCCCTTACCAGAATAACGGAGCTCCGGACCGCTTCAGACACGCTCTGCCTCAGCTCCGCCGCGGTTCCCGGTTTGCTCAGGCGCTTGGTGAATTTTCTCACTTCAGACATATTGGCTATGCCTTGTGTGCCAAGCGCCGGGTACAAGTGCCAGGACCCCCACCTTCTCTCTCTCCTCGCTGTCAAGCTGAGGGGCGGCTGATGAGTGACAGTGCGTGTGCTTCAGGGCTGCTCCCCAGCGAGCTCCTCCCACTTATGCCTCTCCCTTTCACTCGGCGCTAAAGTGGAGGGATCTTGTGAGGCGCTAGAGAACTCTTTCATGCTAGCCGCGGCACTGTGAGGGCAAGAGGAGCCGTGTCACCCACAATCAGAGCCGCCATGGGGCCCCATACAACAACATTTTCTAGGCCTCCTGGTCCCTACCCCAGATCCCACCCTCACCACAGTAAAAAGTCCATACATACACCAGCAGTGGTCAGGGCCCCCCTATAAGTTTTAAAACAAACAAAAACATTGGCGCCAGGGCCACCCCATAAAAGTTTTTAAAAAACGTTGGTGGTCGGGCCGCCCCTTACAAGTAAAACAAATACATCGGATGTCAGGGGCCCCCCATAGAAAATAAAAACGAACAATGGTGGCCAGACCCCCCCCCCTTATAAGTTAAAAATGCCATTGGTGGTCAGAGACTCCCATAGAAAATAAAAAAACATTAGTGCTAGGGGTTTAATAAAAAATAAAAAAAACATTGGGGTTCAGTGGAACTTACCTTAGGTTTTTCTTCCTTGTCCTCGGGCGATGGCAGATTCTTCTGCTTTGTTCTACAGGATTTTGGCTCCTTTCAGCTTTGGGTCTTTCCACTATGCCCCCCTGATGACGGCCCTGCTGCCAGCCCAGATCCACTTGCTGGGGGATAAGGTTGTGGCAGGTGTAGGCAGCTGCCAAGGGAAATAAGATTTACATACATACCTCCCAACTGTCCCGTTTTCCGCTGGACAGTTACGATTTTCACAGCTCAACCCGCAGCACTTATATACTCTTGTAACAATTTAAGATAAGCAAAGAAACAACCTGCCAAATTGTTTTGTCCCTCTTTCTATTTCCATAATGTTGGGGGTGGTATTGTACATGGAGTGGCTTGGAGGAATGTACTGGGGAAGAGTTACATGTTGGGGAGTGGTGTGTGACTGGGTGATTCTCAGTGCTGCGGGGCCTCCATGGCTAGGGTCATGGTCCCTCAAAGTGGCAGAGCCCACGGGTCACTGACTCCCTAGTCTGACACTGAAAGTGGGAACCATCGTGTCCGTAGTGAAATACTGGATCACCTTTCGCTTCTTCATTCCTGACGCTGCCATTCCAACAATGTAAAAAAAGATGTGTCTAGTAATTCACTGAGGTATTTTGGGGGCTTGGTGATGAAGTAGATAAGTATCAACTTGATGGCACCTCATAAAGATTTTATTCCCTACCACCCACATATCCCTCTGTACCCCTGGCAGGCTTAGAACCCGCATCTATAAATTAGTCACTAACGCTGCAAGACTTGATACCTGCCCATATCTCCCGTACTAACCCTGGCAGCCAGGCGCGGACTGGCAATCTGTGGGTTCTGGCAAATGCCAGAGGGGCTGCTATAAGGTGCCATAGACAGTATTTAGTTGGCTGGTGGGGGCTGTTTGGGCCTCTGTGTGGGCTGATTGGGCCTCTGCATACATGAAATGCCAGGCCTTTTTTAAATTCTCAGTCTGGACCTGCTGGCAGCGTATCACGTGACTAGGAGCGAGAGAGGGACAGCTGCATCCTGCATCCCTCTGTCACCCACCACAGCACTCCTTCCCACCCACACCGCACCCCACTCCTGCACAGACGCACACTTACCACCACACCCCTTACTCTGAGCGCTGTGAAGCAGTTGGGGTGTGTGCACAAGCGCAGTGTTATACTGAAAGCAATCGGCTTCCTTCGCCGCTTCGGATCTTAAGGAGGGCCCGGTTCTTGAGAGATTGCAACGCGGCTGGGCCCCCCTTTTACCTTGGACTTTGCCTGTCCCCGATGTGCCCCCCTTTTGGATGCAGATCAAGAGGTCCCCGGTGCCCTTTTTTATTTTTATAAAGATATAATTCTATTTACTTGAGCCATAAAACAAAGTTATTACTTATCTTTGAATTAATTGTCTCAGGATGTCACTGCCTGCATCATACAAAATGTAATTTAACGGGGTTGTTCACCTTTCAGTTAACTTTTAGTTTGATGTAGAGAGTGGTATTATGAGAAATTGCAATTGTTTTTCATTATTTATTATTTGTAGTTTTTTGGTTATTTAGATTTTTATTCAGTAGCTCTTCAGTTTGCAATTTGGTTGCTAGGCTCCAGATTACTCTAGAAACCATGCCCTGATTTGAATAAGAGACTAGTATAGGGACTGAATAGAAAGATGAGTTATAAAAAGTATCAATAACAATAAATGTGCAGCCTTACAGAGCATTTGTTTTTTTAAGTAATCCTATTTGAAAGCTGGAAAGAGTCAAAGAAGAAAATGGTAAATAATTTTTAAAAAACATAAAAAATTAATAAAGAAGTCCAATTGAAAAGTTGCTTAGAATTTGCCTTTCTACAACACACCAAAGTTAACTTGAAGGTAAACCACCCCTTTAAAAGATAAGCAATCCCTTTTAAAGGAGAAGGAAAAACCAAAAGTCAGTCACCCCCAAGTGATTCTATTTACTCACCTGACACCCTTTAACCATTCTGTGTTGTGTATACTTAACAATTGCTGCTCAGGCTCAACTGGCACATACCACTCAGACACCAGCTCTCAGGAGCCAACTGCCACAACTGTCATTTACCCAGTTTGCAGTGACTGCAGGAGCTTGTGTGAGTTGGAGAGAGTTTTTGGAGATTAGAGCAATAGAAGGAGAGATTTGAGCAGAAAAGTGAGTTTTTAGTGTGGAGGAAGAAGAAAGCAGCAGAAGAAGAAAGAGGAAGAAGAAAGAACATCCTTGGAAAAGAAGAAAAATGGAGAAGAAGAGGAGAAGATCGGAGAGTCCAGTGAAGGACCCAGCTAGTAAGGAGAAGAAACACAAAATATATTGTTTTAAGAATATAATTATATAACCTGTAACTTATGTGTTAAATATGCAAAGATGGGCATTTAACTTGGGGTGACTGTGCCCCCGCCTCTCATTTTGTAATCAAAAACATCGAGAGTGTATGTCCTTTACTATTCACTGTATGTATTGTTCTTGGAGGGCAAAAACCATTGACTTTTCGTGTTTAATATAGTTGAGGCACCACTATATAAAGGGTACTATGAGTATCTGTATATAATGTTTATTGTATAGAATATATTTAGAGTGCCAGTATCCTCTTCCAATGTGTATAATGCCCTATGGTGCCAGTGTCTGTTGGCACCATAAATTACTTGGGCAGTAACTGTTGGCTTTTAATATAGTTGAGGTACCACTATATGACTATATGTAGGGTAGTATGATTGCCTGTATATAATGTATACTGTATACAACATTTTTTAGCTACCGCTATGCCTTCCCTTCCAATGCATTCATGTTGCCAGTGTCCATTGGTTGCTAGAGGATAATGTGCTTGGGGCAGCTGTGCCAACTGTCTTTCCCTGTGTTTAATGTAGTAGTTGAGCATGAGACACTACTAAATGAATATATGTAGGGTACTATGAGTACCTGTATATGATGTTTACTGTATACAATATATTTAGAGTGCTATGCACTTCCAATGTGTATAATGCCCTATAGCGCCAGTGCAAAATAGTAATCGCTCACGCACACCTGTCTGTGTAGATGAATCCAATTCCCTTGGTGCACAGTGATAGAGGTAACCGGCAACCTCAAATCTGATACTAAGAAAAGGCACACTGGCACACAAGCTGTGAATGCAGGTGAACACCTTGCAAAGTTTTATTACCGGAAGTGCAACGTTTCGGGGCAAGCCCCTTTGTCAAGCACCTGCATTCACAGCTTGTGTGCCAGTGTGCCTTTTCTTAGTATCAGATTTGAGGTTGCCGGTTACCTCTATCACTGTGCACCAAGGGAATTTGGATTCATCTACACCGACAGGTGTGCGTGAGCGATTACTATTTTGCACTGGCGCTATAGGGCATTATACACATTGGAAGTGCATAGCACTCTAAATATATTGTATACAGTAAACATCATATACAGGTACTCATAGTACCCTACATATATTCATTTAGTAGTGTCTCATGCTCAACTAATACATTAAACACAGGGAAAGACAGTTGGCACAGCTGCCCCAAGCCTTTTCTTACTATAGCACCAGTGTCCATTGGCACCATTAATTACTTGGGCAAAAAACATTGGCTTTTAATGTTTAATATAGCTTTAGAGTCATCACTATATGACTATATGCAGGTTGCTATGTGTGCATGCATATAATGTTTACTATATGCAATATATTTTGGGTACCAGTATGTGGTCCTTTTCAATGGGTATAATGCCCTTTGGAGCCAGTATATGTTGGCACCATAAAGTGCTTGGGGTACCTGTGCCAACTGCCTTTGACTATATTTAATGTACCACTGAGTCTCACTGTAGGTAACATTATTGGGGTGGCAGTAACCATTGCTTTGTACTGTATAATTGTTGTGCCAGTGACCACAGCCTCTCCTTATAATGTTTTCTGCTGCCTCTAATTGTATAAAAATTTGCATCTGGGGTTCCTGTGTCTGCTGTCTCTCATGTTATATAATATATTTTGGGTGCTAATAACCTCTGGCATTTACTGTATAATGTGGGAAAGGATCCAATCCCCCATATGCTTGAGCTGGCAGTAGCCACTTAGACTGAAGCTGTTACTTGCCATTTAGGCGCAACCTGTCTGCTGCAACTCAGGATCAGATTGTCACTCACCAGTTTTCCAACCACTGGAAATAACATTTTCACACTTTATTTATAAAAACCCTAGGAGCAGAGGCAAGAATAGAAACGTATGCCCCTTACACTCAATTCCAGAGCAATTGTACCCAGAGTGCAGCATGTGGTGCTGGCAGCTGCAACATTTATACAACAAATGCTTTTTGCACTAATTTTTTGCACATTGCAGATAAATGAGTCCAAGGCCAGGCCAAACCGACCAGGCACCCTAGGCAACCCAGCTAGCCACCCCACTCCCCCCCCTTTAACAAGCGGGGGGAGAGGGACAGAGGGGAGGGAGTGGAGAGTAACATAGGAAGGGAAGAAGAGGGACAGAGTGCAGGTGAAAGTGACAGAAGGGAGGGAGGCAAGAGTGACAGTGGGCAGTGAACTTGCACTAGGGGTAGGCAGAAGACACTTTAACAGGTACCTGCCCATACCCCCTATTGTTGCACCCTAGGCAGGTGCTTCTTCTGCCCACCCCTAGTTCCGGCCCTGAGTTAGTCCCTGACTAAATTAGAAATTAGAGAGTCACAAAGTGATTTTTATTTTTTTAGCAGGAGAAAAGATAAAACTGAGGAATTTAAGGATTTGCCTAGAAGATCTAAAGCAATATCCACAGAGACGGAAAAGATCGAGAAGTCCGGAGGAGAACCCAGCTGGTAAGAAAAACAAAACTTGAAATATATTGATGTAGGACTTCAAGGGGTGCTCAACCCAAAACATTCATTACAAATTTCAATGGCTGTATGGTAATTTATGGTAAATTTTAACCCCAGCCTTGCTTGTAATATCACTGCAGAAATGACCAATGAGCACTCCACTAAAGGAGTTGTTCATCTTTGAGTTAACTTTTAGTATGATGTAGAAAGTGATATTCTGAGACAATTTGCAATTGGGTTTAGTTTTTTATTAGTTGTGGTTTTTGAGTTATTTAGCTTTTTATTCAGTAGCTCTGCAGTTTGCAATTTGTGCAAACTGGTTGCTAGGGTTCAAAATACCCTAGCAGCAATGCATTGATTTTAATGAGATAGGAATATGAATAGGAGGGGCCTGAATTGGATATAATGCTCTTTGGAGCCAGTATATGTTGGCACCATAAAGTGCTTGGGGTACCTGTATTTAATGTACCACTGGGTCTCACTGTAGGTAACATTATTGGGGTGGCAGTAACTGTTGCTTTGTACTGTATATAATGTAATTGTTGTGCCAGTGACCATAGCCTCTCCTTATATATAATGTTCTCTGCTGCCTCTAATTGTATTAAATTCATCTGGGGTTCCTGTGTCTACTGTCTCTCATGTCATATAATATATTTTGGGTGCTAATAACCCTTTGGCATTTACTGTATGATGTGGGAAAGGATCCAGTGCCCCATATGCTTGGGCTGGCAGTAGCCACTTAGGCTAAAGCTGTTAAGATGGCCATAGACGCAAAGATCCGCTCGTACAAATCCTTGAACGATCGACTTCCCCATCTCCCTACCTGCCATTAACCATTCAGATCAAATAAAGTAGAAAAGACCAGATCAGCCGATGTTCTGCCCCTGACAGCAATCGTACGATAGTTTATATCCAACAAAAGCTAGTGACAGTCTCCCACTGAAAATCGTATGATCGGCTATACATGCAGAGATATTATCGGCTGCCGACAGAAATTTTCTAACCTGACCAAACGACTGATCTCCTCTGGACGAAAAATGTCGGGACTCTCCACACACTGTCTGAAAATCGTACGAATCTACAGATCTTTGCGTCTATGGCCAGCTTTACTTGCCATTTAGGCACAACCTGTCTGCTGCAACTCAGGATCAAATTGTCACTCGCCAGTTTTCCAACCGATGTCACCAACGAGAAATAACATTTTCACACTTGGAGATTTATAAAAATCCTAGGCGCAGAGGCAAGAACAGAAACTTGTTCTCCTTAGCGCTGAAGTGCAGGGTGTGGTGCTGGCAGCTGCAACATGGGGAGGCCCATTTATCAAAGGTTGAAATTTTGAATTCATGTTAGTCTTTAAAAACTCCCCTAAACTCCCATGAACTCGAAATTCGACCAATCAGAATTTATTTAAAAAACTCGGGTGAGTAGGATCGACACGAAAACTCGATTCATGTTTTTTCTCTGAAAAAAACTTGAATGTCAGGAAGGCTGCAAACAACTCCAAAATGATCCCTGGACCTCTCCCATTGACTTGGTGGTGAATAGTCGAATATGAGTTCTTTAAAGGATAAATCAACCTGTGGGGAAAAAATACAGCTACCTCCCACCCCAGGTAGCCATCTCTCCTCCCCCCAGGCTAACTACCCCCCCGGGGAGATGCCCCATACTCCATACTTACCCCTCGGCGCAGGTTGTCCCAGCGATATCCACGTGTCCATCTTTCGGCTCCTCGGTAAGCTAAGACATCGGTATTTTTGCACATGCGCAGTTGTAGCAGTTTGCCGGTTTGCGACAACTGCGCACGTGCGGAATTACACGGAAATTACCGATCTCTCAGTCAGCTTACCGAGGAGCCGGAAGATGGATGCGTGGAACTTCGCTGGAAGAATCTGCGCCTAGGGGTAAGTATGGAGTATGGGGCATCTCCCCAGGGGGGTAGTTAGCCTGGGGGAGGAGGGAGGGAGGGCTACCTGGGGTGGGGGGTAGGCGTTTTTTTCCCCACAGATTGATTTCTCCTTCAAGGGCCAGTGTATGATAAATCTTGAAATTGAAAAACTCTAATCAAATCTGAATAACTCCCCAGTTGAATTTGACAGTTTTGACCATAAATAAACTTGAAAATTCGAATTTCGAATTTTCAATTCGACCCATTGATAAAATCTGCCCCGCAAACAACAAGTGCTCTTTGCACTAATTTTTTGCACAAATGAGTCCAGGGCCAGGCCAAGCCGGCCAGATGCCCTAGACAACCCAGCCAGCTACCCTGCTCCCCCCCCCCTAAAGGGAGGGAAGAGCGACAAAGGTGAGGGAGTATAGAGTGACGTAAGGAGGGGAGAGTGACAAAGGGGAGGGAAGAGTGACAGAGGGGTGGGAGGCAAGAGCAATGGTGGGCAGTGAACAAGAACTATGGGTATGCAGAAGACACTTCATCGGGTACTTGCCCAGCACCCCCGCTATTGTTGCACCCTAGGCAGGTGTTTCTTCTGGCCACCCCTAGTTCTGGCCCTGAATAAGTAAGACTAAATTAGAAATTAGAGAGTCACAAAGTGATTTTTATTTTTTTAGCAGAAGAAAAGATAAAACTGAAGGATTTAAGGATTTGCCTAGAACGCCTAAAGCAATATCCACTGAGAAGGAAAAGATCAAGAGGTCCGGAGGAGAACCCAGCTGGTAAGGAGAACAAAACTTGAAAGATATTTATGTAGGACTGAAACCCAAAAACAGATCCCCACAGGCTCAGTATTTTAAAGCATCTTTCTAATATACATTCATTACAAATTTCAGTGGTTAATGGTACTTTACGTTAATATGTCTGCAATTTCACTGTAGAAATGGCCAATATTGGACATGCCAGTAAGATCACTGCATCAGTGCATAGATTACCTCACCCAAACAGAATACCGCAAACTCCTCTTCTTTTCCCAGTGCTACTTGTCTCGCTTTGCCTTCCCTATCTAGCTGAAACTTCTAAAGATGTTCGTGTATTCCACAGTGGAACAGACGGCCATCTTTGATTTATTTCCTTCTTCCACTGATGATTAGGGAGCTGTGAACTAGGGCACTGGCAGTCCAAGCCTGGTCCACAATAAGCTGTGAGCTAGATACAAGTCAAAAATTAATTCAATTATTTTATTGGTTGCTATCGGTAACTGTACCAGTACAATTTAGCACCTATGTTGCACATGAAACAGCCATATCATGTGCATGACATGGCCAAAAGTGATAAATGAGTCCCTGAGTAAATTAGATTAAAGAGCCACAAAGTAACAATTTTTTTTTTTAGCAGGAGAAAAGATTACAATCAAAGAAATACAGACAAATAAACAAATTTGCAGGGATGGAGATCGAAAGCAGTATCCACTGCGAAGGAAAAGATCAAGAAGTCCAGAGCAGAGCCCAGCTGGTAAGGAGAAAAACATTTGAAAGATATTGATGTTAGACTTGAAGAGGTGTTCAACCCAAAATATGCTCCTCACACGCCCAGTCATTCAAAGCAACTTTCCAATACACATTCATTACTAATTTCAATTGCTGTATGGTAATTTATTGTAAATTGTAACCCCAGCCTTGCTTGTAATATTACTGCAGAAATGGCCAATGAGCACTCCACTAAAGGGGTTGGTCACCTTTGAGTTAACCTTTAGTATGATGTAGAAAGTGATATTCTGAGACAATTTGCAATTGGTTTTTATCTTTTATTACTTGTGGTTTTTGAGTTATGTAACTTTCTATTCAGCAGCTCTGCAGTTTGCAATTTCTGCAAACTGGTTGCTAGGGTTCAATATACCCTAGCAACCATGCATTGATTAGAGACAGGAATATGAATAGGAGAGGCCTGAATTAAAAGATGAGTAATCAGAAGTTAAAATAAATGTGTAGCTATAGAGAGCATTTGATTTTTAGATGGGGTCAGTGACTCCCATTTGAAAGCTGGAAAGGGTCAGAAGAAGAAGGAAAATAATTACAAAACAATAAAAAAATAAATACTGAAGACCAATTGAAAAGTTGCTTAGAATTGATCATTATGATAAAGGACGCAACCTGTTTAGACGTAGTCAAACTTGCAGCTGTGAACATGTTATACTTTAATGCATCTTTTTCATTTGTCATGTTGAAAAACAATAAAAACTTCAAATAAAAAAAAAAAAAAGAATTGATCATTATATAACATACTAAAAGTTAACTCAAAGGTAAACCACCCCTTTAATACTAGGCATGCCATTAAGATTAGTCAATGGATAGATAGCTCACAGTGACTGTAATTTACAATCAAATGGTCTATAAATAATGTTTTGTTGCCCTGGGGCCTACTGTAAAATTATTGGTTTTTCCAACTTGACCCTGTGCTGTACCTGGTGGCTGATTTTGGAATATACCACCATAATAGGGACCCTTGATATGTATTAATCATGGGACATGAAGACTACACCTTAAATATAAGGACATTGTAATTATTTAACATAACATTCTATGTATCTTTATTGGATGAATTGAGTTACATTGTCTTTTTTATAAATCCCCTAGGAGGAAAAGAGAATGTTAGAGAGGATGCCAAAACATCGCAATACCTCGATATTAAAAATTACAGCCTTATTAAAGAACTAGGAGAAGGCAACTTTGGCAAGGTGAGTGATGAGATTCTATGGGAAAATCTATTGTAATGATCTGGAATGAAACCAAAAGTAGACAGAAATCACAAGAGAATTAAGCATGTAAATTTAACATGTAAACTCTTCTGTGATCAGTGGAAGTGCATGTGCTATATTTGCTGTAGAGAATATTTTCCCTTATCTAAAGGATACCCCAATCTTCATTCCTATCGTAAAAGGATGGTCAGACCCAGGCAGGGCACACACATGACTTTTCAATTTACCTTTTAAAAGGTAAATAAATTAATATTAAAAAAGCACAAACAAATTTTAAAAAATAGTCTATATCATGTTAATTTATCCTATCCTGTCTCCTTCACATTATTGCCAGTACAAAAATGTGGGGCTATTAGGATAAAATGGAAATACTGAATATTTCATGTCTCATCCTTTGTTGAATTACCAATATGAGTGAAGCTACAGTCACTAATGTCCATATAAGAGACCCAGTAATATTTATTTTCTTTGCGCTCTTATTTCCCAGGTGGTGTTGGCATCATATAAAATCAAGAACCAACTAACTGCAATCAAGATCATCGAGAAGCAGCGGGAGGAAGATTTCAAATATGTCAGACGAGAGGCATCAGTTCTTCAGATTTCTAGCAGATGCCCATTTCTATGCCGGGCAATGGCAACATTCCAAACTAAGGTACAGGGTAGTGAGCTCTGCTAGGGTCTGTCTGCTTTCTGCATATATTATGCTGAAAATAAAAGTATTTCATATGGCATATTTGTCTTTACACAGAGCCTTGCCACCTTGTTAGTGAATGTGATGCTTCTACAGTACTAGAGACCTCAGGATAGGCTGCTATATATATATATATATATATATATATATATATATAGCAGTCTATCCTGAGGTCTCTACTATATGTATATAAAACCACATATATGTGTACCCTTCTCTGTAGTTTCATTCAGCTACTAAAGTATAGCAGGACCCTATCCCAGTATCAGTGGCCTGGGGTATAAGGTGCCCAGTGGGGGTCAGCTTCCTCGGTATTATGTGTAGCAGGGGCTCCCGTGTGAACCGTGAGTATGTATGGTGGGAGGTCATTGGTGACCCGTGAGTATGTGTGGCTGGATTTATGTGCAGAGGAGGCCCGGAAATTTTAAACCCCTTTCCAGTATTATAATCTAGAATAATGAGTTGTGGAACCAATACTGCTATTAATATTAGTGTATTGTGTTCTGTCTAACCTGGAGTTATCTTAGTTTGTTGTAATTATTATGCTGTTTTGCATATTTTTTGTATTAAATTAATAAATGGTCATGTGACTATTTTGTCCTATCCAGTTCTGTGCTTCACCTTCTCCTTTCTGTTTTTAAAACCAGTCGCTAATCCTGCTAGCCCTGGAGTACGTCAGTGGAGGAACACTGGAGAACATCATTGAGGACCGAGGACGTCTGAATAACAAGCAAGTGCTGTAAGTAGCAAGCTCCTTGAGACAGAAGTACCTAAAATACAATGGATATCTACCAGTCATATAACACTATAAGTAACATGCTAGCAGGGCCACCATCGGGGTGGGCACAGGGGGGACAGTTTTGTGTCTAAGGGGGCCCCCCTACTTTCAGCGTGCTGCCAACTTCAGAAAATAGGACAGCAGCTCCGTGCACGCAAGATTTTTTCCTATTCAGATTTTCTGTACCCTCATTGGTTCTTTAAGTCCTGGTAAAGCTGCAATGGGATTGGATAGAATCCCTGTACATCTTTATTGGGACTTATCCTTAAAGAACCAATGAGGGTACAGAAAATCTGAATAGGAGAAAATCTTGCGTGCATGGAGCTGCTGTGATATTTTCTGAAGTTGGCAGCACACTGAAATCAGGGGGGCCTGGCTAATCAAGTAAGTGAAGCTTGGCCAGGCCCCTCTTGGACACAAAACCCTGGCAAGCATTTTTTTTAAATTTTGGGGTGCCTGGCTACCAAGTACCAATGGCTTTTTATAATTTTGTGGGGCGCCCAGTCCATCAATTTTTTTTTTACTTGCATGGGGGGCCTGATCACGAATGGATTTTTATAATTTGGTGGGGGGGCAGGCCATCATTTTTTTAGTTGCAGGGGGCCCCTGATGACTAATGGCTTTTTATAACATCTGGTTGGGGTGGCCACCAGTGGCTTTTTATAGCTTAGGGGGGGTTTAATGTTTTACCTCTGATATCTGTGGGGTGGTCAAGATATGGGGTGGGGCTTGAGGGTGGGCGGGGACCAGGGGGCCCTAAAAATGTTGCAGTTCATGGCCCTGTGATTTCTGAAGGCGGCCCTGCATGCTACTAGAGACTGGAATAGTACAACACAGAAACACTGCTCAAGCATATATTAAATGGTATGAGACGGGACTACAAAGTGATTTGTGTTTTCTTTTTTCTAAAAGGTTTTATGCTTCAGAATTAGTGGTGGGTATACAGTTCCTGCACGACAACGGGATCGTTCATCGGTAAGAAAAATCTAAATTCTCTCCCAAGTCCTTCACTATTTATACATAGTTGTGTTTCTGGACATCATTCTAATATAAACTGTACCATGTGTGTTTTACAGTGACCTCAAGCCAGAGAACATATTGGTGGATGAACAAGGCCATGTGAAAATCGGCGATTTTGGCCTTGTCTGCACCGGTATATATGGAGCAAACACACGGTGCGACTATTACGGAACACCAGGATACACGGCACCACAGGTGAGAATCTCAGCTCCTGTACATTTACACAATATTTCTTATTATTTTAAGTGACACTGATGTGTTACTCTACCACTTGGCCCACTAAAACTCTGAGCTTATTGGACTACCAAAGACAGATAATCCTTCAGCCCATCATGGGTAATTACATTTATATATCTACTTTATTGACCTTCATTCAAGCATCAGTTTGCCCATTCTGCAATCCTATATGGTAATCAGGGTTCTCAGTATAAGAACTTTTGGTAACTAATCTGTTATTTGTTGCCAAGGTTTTATTAGAGGAGCCATACAACGCTGGAGCTGACTGGTGGTCTTTCGGAGTCATCTTGTATGAAATGGCCACCAACAGGTTACCATTCTCACCGAAGGGAAACTTGAAACAACAGGTAGAAAGCATTACCAACAGAGAGCCTGAATATCCAGACTCCCTTTCTACCAAACTGCGTGACCTCATAAAACAGGTTAGTAAAATCAGAATGAACATTTAGTAAATAATATTTTTTTTTAACAATTATTTTTTGTTTTCACTTTTCCAGAAATAAATTAACAGAAAAGAAAGTAAATGTTGCTATTAAAGGGGTGGTTCACCTTTAAGTTAACCTTTAGTATGTTATAGTATGGTTAATTCCAAGTAACTTTTCAAGTGGTCCATTATTTTTTTATAGTTTTTGTTTGTTTTATTTGCCTTTTTCTTCTGACGCTTTCCAGCTTTCAAATGGCTGACCCCATCTAAAAACAAACGCTCTGTAAGGCTATAGATGTATTGTTATTGCTACTTTGTATTATTCATCTTTATATTCAAGCCCTCTCCTATTCATATTCCAGTCTCATTGCATTGTTGCTAGGATAACATGGACCCTAGCAACCAGATAGCCGACATTTCAAACTGGAGAGCTGATGAATAAAAAGCAAAAAAACACAAATAAAAAATGAAAACCAATTTCAAATTGTCTCAGAATATCACCTTCTACATCATACTAAAAGTTAACTCAAAGGTGAACAGCCCCTTTAATATAAAGTTATAAAAATGGTTTTTGTTTTTGATATAGCAGAATGGTTTTAAGGTATTTAGTTTACTTGTTATGGTAGAATGTTGGCATATGAAGCACCAATCTGCAGCCTGTTGTAGGAGTAGTAAAATTGTTTCCATTAGTCAGATGACCCTCACTGGTATAGATTCTAGGTAGTGTGGTATCAAGTGTGAAAGGAAAAAAGTGCATTTACAGCCTGGGGTGAAAAGTCTCCAGAAGAAGGTCACTCTATGCTGGACATTCATGAGTGGGGGGTTAGTGTGAGAGCAAAATGCAGTAATAAGTGATGACGTAGGGCAAAAATTCGAGTTTTAGTCTGCTGAGTAGCCTTAAGCTCTATTAAAAGGAGAGCTAGTGGCATTAGATCTCTGCTGATTTTTACCAGATTTTAACTGCCAGGTCCTTATGTGCAGAGCTCTTCTGGTACTTGATGATATTCTGGATACCAACCAATGTCACAAGGCATAACCTAGGAACAATTATAGAATTTTTATATGTAAATGTTTTACTATATGGAAGGTAGCAAAATATATGCAATATATTATTATTATTAATAATAATAATAATAAATGTTCATTATTTGCTTTAGCTCTTGAAGAAGAAGGCCAACCAACGTCTTGGGGTGAATGGCAACATCCGGGATCACCCATATTTTTCCACTGTTGATTGGTCAATTGTGGAGAAAAGAAGATTAAAGCCTCCTATAAAACCAAGTCATGTAAGTGCATAACTGTGATGTGATCACATTAACCTGGAAGGGAATCAGAACATCTCTACACTTAGAGCCACTAGCAGAGCAGTAATGTATCTATTCTTACAGTGGCTCCAGTGTTCTTTTATGTTTTGCACCAGATTTGCTTAACTAAACCTATATGCAGTAGTTTTACATTGCATGTGCTCAGACAAAACACAGCTTTTTTGGGGGGGGTTCAGGGAATCAGTCTGTTAAATGGCAATTTAGAATATTAAATACCACCATGGCTGAAGGGAATAATTATTGTATGACCATGTATTTTTATCACTTCTCATAGGAATCAGCCACAGGGTTCATCAAGAAATATATCTCATTCCCAAAAGAGGACCCCAGCGAGACCCGTATGCTCAATGGGTTCAATTACGTGGACCCGAGCTGGCTGGAGTAATGAGTAGCTGTGCTGTCGGCAAGGTAAAGTTTAAAACAGAGATGATATTTGTAGGGACCAATAGGTTAGAATAGACTATGGTTCTGAAATTTCTATTTCTTAATGAACCTAATGTGTAAGGCTAGACCACCAAAGAATATAGTTACATAGTTACATAGTTAAATTGGGTTGAAAAAAGACAAAGTCCATCAAGTTCAACCACTCCAAATGAAAACCCAGCATCCATACACACACCCCTCCCTACTTTCACATAAATTCTATATACCCATACCTATACTAACTATGGAGCTTAGTATCACAATAGCCTTTGATATTATGTCTGTCCAAGAAATCATCCAAGCCATTCTTAAAGGCATTAACTGAATCAGCCATCACAACATCACCCGGCAGTGCATTCCACAACCTCACTGTCCTGACTGTGAAGAACCCCCTACGTTGCTTCAAATGAAAGTTCTTTTCTTCTAGTCTAAAGGGGTGGCCTCTGGTACGGTGATCCACTTTATGGGTGAAAAGGTCCCTGCTATTTGTCTATAATTTCCTCTAATGTACTTGTAAAGTGTAATCATGTCCCCTCGCAAGCGCCTTTTTTCCAGAGAAAACAACCCCAACCTTGACAGTCTATCCTCATAATTTAAGTCTTCCATCCCTCTAACCAATTTAGTTGCACGTCTCTGCACTCTCTCCAGCTCATTTATGTGCCTCCTAAGGACTGGAGTCCAAAACTGCACTGCATACTCCAGATGAGGCCTCACCAGGGACCTATAAAGAGGCATAATTATGTTTTCATTTTCAGAGTTAATGCCCTTTTTATGCAAGACAGAACATTATTTGCTTTAGTAGCCACAGAATGACACTGCCCAGAATTAGACAACTTGTCATCTACAAAAAACCCTAGATCCTTATCATTTAAGGAAACTCCCAACACACTGCCATTTAGTGTATAACTTGCATTTATATTATTTTTGCCAAAGTGCATAACCTTGCATTCATAAACATTGAACCTCATTTTCTAGTTTGCTGCCTAGTTTTCCAATCTTAGACAACTCACTCTGCAAAGTGGCAGCATCCTGCATGGAACCTATAGTTCTGCACAATTTAGTATCATCTGCAAAAATAGAAACAGTACTTTCAATGCCCACCTCCAGGTCATTAATAAACAAGTTGAAAAGCAAGGGACCTAGTACAGTACTAACAACACTGGTCCAATTAGAAAATGTTCCATTTACCACCACTCTTTGTAGTCTATCTTTTAGCCAGTTCTCTATCCAGGTACAAATACTATGTTCCAGGCCAACATTCCTTAATTTAACCAGTAACCTTTTGTGTGGCACTGTATCAAATGCTTTAGCAAAGTCTAAGTTAATCACATCCACTGACATCCCAGAATCGAGGTCACTACTTACATTCTCATAAAAAGAAATTAAGTTAGTCTGGAAAGATCTATTATGCATTAAACCATGCTGGCACAAACTCATAGTATTATGATTTGCTATGAAGTCCAGTATCTTATCCTTTATCAACCCTTCGAAAAGCTTTCCTACCACTGACGTCAGACTAACTGGCCTATAGTTTTGAGGCTGAGAACGGGATCCTTTTTTGAATAGAGGCACCACATTAGCAATTCACCAGCACTATGCCAGATCTCAATGAATCCTGAAAATTTAAGTAAAGAGTTTTGACAATCACAGAGCTAAGCTCGCTAAGTACCCTGGGATGAATACCACGTGGCCCCGGACCTATAGCTTTGTACCCACTGTACTTGACAGAAAATGTATCTTTTTCAGAGTCATCCCATCCAAGTACCGTGCAACATTCCACCAGAACACCACTAGTAACTCCACTGCTTCATCCTGCATATTAGGTAATGTATGACATTCTGCCAACAGCAAAGGTGAGCAAATACTGGTAATTACCATCTTACTATCCTACTCTACCTTACAATTACAACACCAGAAAAGGTGCTCCTCCCCAAAATGCACCGTCTTGCAGGTTAGTAGCACTGTGGCCAACATCACCGCAGAAAGCACTTACAGCTGCATTTAATATCCCCAAGTGCTTTCTATGCCATTAGCAACTTATGCAGCTGTTTTTTTTTCATGTTCACAGGTTTGCACATTTTAAGTTAAAAGTTTAAAAAAACAAAAAAAAAACAAAAAAAAAATCCCCCCATCCTCCCATGTTATACTACCCCCATCTTCCCATGTTAACCCTTCCTTTAAGGTTTAATAAAGCACAGCCTGTGATTTCCAGGCTTTATCATTATCTGTGATGTCATCAGTGGGGGGGATAGGGGTGGGCATAGCTAGTGGCTTGTCACAAGCCACCAGCGGTACCCCTCTAATGACATCACAGACTACATGCTCAACTATCCTTTCATTTCTATCCCTTGCCAAGCACAGCCTGTTCCCCCAGGCCTTATAAAGTACAGCCTGTCCCCCCCAGGCTTTATAGAGCACAGCCTGTTCACCCCAGGCATTATAAAGTACAGCCTATTCCCCTCAGGCTTTATAAAGCACAGCCTGTTGCCCAGGCCTTATAAAGCACAGCCTGTAATCATTTATGATGTCACCAGAGGGGGGATAGGGGTGGGCATTGCTAGTGGCCTGTGACTGGCTAGATTTCACAATCCACCAGCGGTACCCCTCTAATGACATCACAAACTGCCTCTGCCCTTGCCTTACCATCAATATATACTCTGTCACCAGCCTTTCCATTATGCCATCAGAGACAATTCCCATCATTAGGATTCATTTCAGTACTAGGCATGACAGTAAGTGAGAAAAAGGGGAGTACAATAGTGTGCACTACTTTTCGACATTTTATGATAACTGCATTTACACAGGTACTTGGCTAGATACATTTCCTATCTTGAAATCAAGAAGAATTTATCTGGCCTATCTTGGCTTTAAATGTATATGTCCCTTTTAAGAGGCATAAATAATGTCATGGAAAAGTCAGAGTCTTGAAATCTCAGGTAAGTAATGGCAGGTAATTGGCTCCTATTAGACAGAATTGTTTTTCAGCGAACCATGAAAAGGAAAGGATTAGGATACCGAAAAAATCCTGGAAAACCACAACCAAGATGGAGCACAGAGCGACGGACCAGTACAAAAAATGGAGGCCAAAGACAGTTCTATTCCCATGTGGGTTCTTCCCACATTATTTGAAATGAATGACTTTTCATTTGTATGTTGTAAGACTGTAATATATTCCTTTAATAAAGATTTCTCAGATATCAGTTTTGGCTCAATAGCATTCATTATAAACCCTGACCATAAGAAAGAATCTTTCTATAGTTTTCAGTGTTAAAGCATGGCAGCAAAAATTGGATACCAAGATATGTCTCTACTCTCCTTTCTCCGTTTACACGATCCTTCGTTAAAGGACCAGTAACATCAAAAATTTTTACAAAAAAATTCGTTACAATACAACGAAAAAAAACATCAAGACCAATTAAAATTTAAAATAGCAAATCCTTTATTAAGATATAACTTACAGAAACTCCACTTCCTGTCTTCTACAGAAACGGCGAAAGGGCGACCATCCATGCTGCTGTGCTTGATTGCTCTTCTCTGGCTCTTCACTGACAGCGTGTCGATCTCCTCCAGCTCTTCAGAAGGCCGCAGCGGTGTTATTATGCCTGTCCCCACTGTAACATAGCAGACCGCCAGCATACCAGGGTAACCCAGAACCCCCTGCCCCTGCATTATTTCAACCCTCCTGGCACCGGGAGGATTCCTTCTGCCTGCTGCGGAGACGCGCAAGAGCTGCATCTCTGCAGAGCCTGCCTTCGGAAAGTGAACCAGCTGGCCGGCGCGTTTGTGAACGCATCCCCAAGGCGAACTGCTGCCTTCACGATGGCTCCAATCACCTAGCAGCGCCAAGACTCCCGCCACTCGTTTCCTGATTCCTCCAGAGTGGAGTTTATACGATCCTCAACCTTTTGCCCCTCTCGGGCTTCCTTATTGTGTGCAACGCTCTCCTTTTGGTGCCGGAATCACTCCGGTTTTGTTACTGATGTAACCGCTCGGGAGGAACCCGGAAACGAGAGGCGGGAGCTGCAGAGGGAACTAGGCTGCTAGGTGATTGCCATCGCAAAGGCAGCAGTTCGCCTTGGGGATGTGCGGAGAGAGCCGGATAGCATTGGACAGGGGTCTGCCATTCAAACATGCCGGCCAGCTGGTTCACCTTCCGACTCTGAAGAAACGCTGCTCCCTTTACTGGTCCATACATTGATTGCGCGTCTCCCCAACAGCCCACAGCAGCAGGCAGAAGGAATCCTCCCGGTGCCAGGAGGGTTGAAATAATGCAGGGGCAAGGGGTTCTGGGTTACCCTGGTATGCTGGCGGTCTGCTATGTTACAGTGGGGACAGGCATAATAACACCGCTGTGGCCTTCTGAAGAGCTGGAGGAGATCGACACGCTGTCAGTGAAGAGCCAGAGAAGAGCAATCAAGCACAGCAGCATGGATGGTCGCCCTTTCGCCGTTTCTGTAGAAGACAGGAAGTGGAGTTTCTGTAAGTTATATCTTAATAAAGGATTTGCTATTTTAAATTTTAATTGGTCTTGATGTTTTTTTTCGTTGTATTGTAACGAATTTTTTTGTAAAAATTTTTGATGTTACTGGTCCTTTAAAGGGGATATCCAATCAAAAGCAGACTTTTGCATAATGAAAGGATATGTAATCCCAAGCAACTTTCCATTATATATGAACTAAGCATTTTAAATAGTTTCCAAGTTATTTGTAAATTTAATGGCAACTGAATCTCTGCCCTGCTGGCATTGACTCTTGAAACAATTAAACTGTCGGATTAACTGAGTTGCACCATGCTGTATTCGTGTATTTATTGAAATGGGGAGTTCTAAGTTTTAAGCTCAGCCAAGCAGTCCCATGAAATATCCTTGATTTCATAAAAAAGGTTAGTAAGTCTGTTCCTTCCATGTACAGTACATGATACTATGAACAGCTCTGCTTATTCTTGCATTGGGGTCAGCCTTGTACATGACATAGGGTCACAAGTCAACATGCTGTAAACAGGTCCTTATTTATTATGCTGCGTAAAATTATCTCAGAAAAACTAGTTTTAAAGCAGTGTAAAATAAATTGTTATGCTGTCCAATTGCCATAATTAATGTCATTTAGCAACACAGTTTTTTTACATAGTTCACTTGGTACAGACCTGTATATTAGACCTACAGGCAGTTAAAGGGTTAAACACTACTGTGTATGATCTGCGGCAGTGGTCTCTATACTGTGCACAGCAAGTAATGTCTAATCACTTGCCAAACTTCAACTCAAGCATCCTATCAGTTGTATTACAGGTATTGGACCTGTTCTCCAGGGACTTGGGTTTTTTTTTCTAGATAACGGATCTTTCCATAATTTGGATCTTCATACCTTAAGTCTACTAGAAAATCATTTAAACATTAAATAAACCCAATAGGCTGGTTTTGCTTCCATTAAGGATAGCTTTGGTAAAGTACAAGCTTCTGTTTTATTGTTACAGAGAAAAAGGAAATCATTTTTAAAAATATGGATTACCGTATATACTCGAGTATAAGCCGACCCGAGTATTAGCCGAGGTACCTAATTTTACCTACGAAAACTAGGAAAACGTATTGACTCTAGTATAAGCCTAGACACAACTACAGCCCTGTCTCCCAGCAGCGCACATTCTGCCAAAGCAACCCCCCAGCGATCAACCGGACTTCTTTGCAAAGTTCATGGTGACAGAGAATTGCCAAACGGATTACTGTGTGCATTGTCCCACTGTCCCACTACCATGTGCAGAGGGTGCTGTGTGATATTGCCATCACTGTTAATCTTTCGTATAACCAACAGAGGGCGCTGTGTGATATTGCAGTCACTGTTAATCTTTCATATAACCAACAGAGGGTGCTGTGTGATATTGCAGTCACTGTTAATCTTTCATATAACCAACAGAGGGTGCTGTGTGATATTGCAGTCACTGTTATTCTTTCATATAACCAACAGAGGGTGCTGTGTGATATTGCAGTCACTGTTATTCTTTCATATAACCAACAGAGGGCATTGTGGGATATTGCAGTCTCTCCCCAAGTGAACTGTTGGTATAGGAATGATTAAAAGTGACTGCAATCTCAGCTACTCGGGTCAGGTACCGCTGACCCGAGTATAAGCCGAGGTAGACTTTTTCAGCACATTTTGGATGCTGAAAAACTCGGCGGGTATATACGGTATATGGATAAAATGGAGTTTATAGGAGACTCCCTTTCCTTAATTGTGAGCTTTCCGGATACCCCAATACCCAGCCTGTCCTTATCCATTTAATATTTCCTCCCTATTTATAGCACTGGCATCAAACTTTATTTTAGCTAACAATGCCAGCTAAATCCTGGTTAAGTAGCAACCCTAGATGTATGTGGCAAGTTTTGGTGTAAATGACATGCAAATACAGTGCACAAGTCCCTGTAGTACTTTACCAGGGGTAGTAAAAAGTGCAAGAGAGGTGCTGCTCACAACACTCTTGGAGCTTAAGAGGGGTAAGTGCAGAGTAGGGGGCGACATGGGGCCTTAAGCTGGTCATAGATGTAAAGATTTTTAAAAGATCCAATCGTTCCAAAATGATTGTTTTAATGTACGATGTGTCCATCAACTAAAAAGACCATTTCAGGCGACATTGCCAGCAAAACTGAAGAGTAGCTGCCTGCTTGGCCCTGCAAACATAGATAGATTGCCCTGAAGCCGATAAAGGTTTTTAAACCTGGGCGATCAATTTTCTGACAGATGTCGGCCGAAAAATCGTAAGATGTACAATCGTTCGAATCCCACTAACCGCACGATAATTTGATGGATTGGTCGGACTGCACTGAAATCGGTCGTTCACCAAAGAAGAATCGTTGCGTCTAAGGGGACCTTTAGATGGGAACAACCCCAGATATGTGATTGTCCACAAATATCAGATTAGCAAAATGGAGGTTTTTAGCAATACAATATGCCCATACATTATTAATCACTATGCAAGGAAGCAGAATGCATTTGTATTTTCACCCCCTGACAGACACTATGCATACATACACTGACCACATATAATATACCTCCTAGCCCTCCCGTTTTTTGGATATCCTGTAAATGATATCCTTATAAACGGTGCTTATAAACGGTGCTTAGTGATGTCATCAGTTATGATTGAGGCTGAGTGATGACTCACTGAAATGTGTCTATTATAATAATTAATGTACCCCCTGTTGTAAAGTGCAAGCACGTTAGAAATCACCTTGGAGTTCCCTGACCTTATATATCTTATATTATCTCAATGTAATTATATTTTATAGCAGGGGCTTTATTCACTATTCAAACACTGCAGCATAAACTATTACAAAGAGAAAACACTGCATGCAAAGGCTTATCGCTGATCACTCCTCCCGGGGTAACATTTCTGCAACCAGTGGCCTAATGCCTTTACCCCAGCTGGTGCAGAGCATCCCCACTAAGTGAACACTGGGCCCAGAGAGTTGATTCTACTTTAGAGCTGTATTAGGACAGTTACCCATAAATTACAGACAGTCTCTGACTGTATGGGCAGTCCATGGGTCCCCAGCTCCACCACAGGCTTTTCTATCACCTTCCTCCCCCATTTATGACCCAGTTGATCCACCTCAGGAGTGATGTCACTTTCAGCCAACTGTGACATCACTTCCGGTTCCATGGGTCCTGGGACGGATTAGAAATGGACAACTTGCAGGTAGGGGCAGGCAGAAGGGGCATTCAAGGAGCCTTGCGGGTCAGTGGTCTGATCGGGGGGAACAGCTCTTCTCAACTGGTCCTGTACAGGATTCTGTTGAGTGTTTTTAAATACATAAATGATCCTTATATTATACAATACTGGGCGTCGCTAGCAGTTCTTACGGCTCCAGCAGTATTGGGGCATTGCAAACTCTGCAAATGTTTCTGTCCCACATACAGCCAAACGGAGTCATAAGTAGATACTGTATGATCTGTATGACTGCAGAGGTCCCAGTTCAAATCAGGGGTCCCCTTCTCTTTCTTATACTAAATTAAAATGTATTAAATACATTATTCAATATAATTTATAATCCTAAAACGACCTGAATTTTAGAGACGCATTTTGTTGATGAGAAAATAATCAAGTTTTAATCTTTACTATTCCCATCGCAACAGGTGTTAAAGGAATTGTTCAGAGTAAAAATAAAAACTGGGTAAATAGATAGGCTGTACAAAATAAAAAATGTTTCTAATATAGTTAGTTAGCCAAAAATGTAATGTATAAAGGCTGGAGTGATTTGATGTATAACAAGTCAGTCAGAAACTACTTCCTGCTTTTCAGCTCTCTTGGTTTACACTGACTGGTTACCCTGGTTACCAGGCAGTAACCAATCAGAGACTTGAGGGGGGGCCACATGGGTCATATCTGTTGCTTTTGAATCTGAACTGAATGCTGAGGGTCAATTACAAACTCACTGAACAGAAATGTACCATGTGGCCCCCCTTCAAGTCGCTGACTAACTCAGAGTTATAGAGCTGAAAAGCAGGAAGTTGGATTCTGGCTGTTTTATTAGACATCTGTTCACTCCAGCCTTTATATATTAAATTTTTGGCTAACTAGCTATATTAGAAACATTTTTTATTTTGCACAGCCTATCTATTTACCCAGTTTTTATTTTCACACTGAACTGTTCCTTTAAACTATTGAGGAAGCAGACCCTGCAATTGTGGGGCACCCGATAGGTGGGCTAGTGGGACAGCACTGTGCCCTTTATAAAGCAACATCTAAGCAAAGTGGTCATGGAATAATGATGTATTTAAGCCAGTGGTGTAAGTATAGAGGAAGGGGAACTGCTGCGTCAGCTTCCTCTGCAAGCACTCTGTTCACTCAGGTGGGGAGGCAGGGGGTCAGTAGGTTGCAGTTCCCCCAAACACTGAATGACAGATCTGACTACATGTGAAGTGAAACAATAAGTGATAAACCCATCTTTGTAATACTTTATACATTGAGCAACAATGTTTATTTGCCTTCGACCTTGTGTTTTTATATGGTCATGGAACACCTCAGTAACTTATAATATCCTTATATTTTACAAGAGGGGGTACTTTATGCAATACATATTAATGTCATGTTTTTACATTATGAACAGCAGCCTAAGTGATCCTCAGGTACCTACTATAAACAAGGCCTCAACAACATTTTCTGGGACCCTGGTCCGACCCCAGCCTCCAAGCCCTACCCCAGATCCCGCCCACACCACAGTAAAAAGTCCATACATACATCAGCAGTGGTCAGGGCCCCCCTATAAGTTAAAAAAAACATTGGCGCCAGGGCCCCCCATAAACATTTTTAAAAAACATTGGTGGTCATGGTCCCATAGAAAATTTAAAAAAAATAAAAAAACATTATTGGTCAGGGGCCCCCTTTACAAGTAAAACAAAAACATCAGAGGTCAGGGGCCCCCATAGAAAATAAAAAAACAACAATGGTGGCCAGACCTCCCCCCCCCATATGTTAAAAATGCAATTGGTGGTCAGGGGCCCCCAAAGAATTATTTTTAAAAAAATTGGTGGCCAAGCCCCCCCACCCCTTAAAAGTTAAAAATGCCATTGGTGGTCAGGGGCTCCCATAGAAAATAAAAAAAAACATTGGTGCTAGGGGATTAATGAAAAAACCCATTGGGTTCAGATGAACTTACCTTAGGTTCTTCTTCCTTGTCTTCAGGCAATGGCAGCTTCTTTGGCTTTGTCCTACAGGATTTTGTCTCCTTTTGGGTCTTTCAACAGTTTCGGGTCTTTCTGATGTGACTTCCTGATGGTGGCCTTACTGCCAGCCCAGATCCACTTGCTGGGGGATAAGGTTGCGGCAGGTGTAGGCAGCTGCCAAGGGAAATAAGATTAAATGCATACCTCCCAACTGTCCCCTTTTTCGCAGTTACGATTTTCACAGCTCAGCCAACAGCACTTAGATATGTTTGTAACAATTTAAGATAAGCAAAGAAACAACCTGCCAAATTGTTTTGTCCCTCTTTCTATTTCCATAATGTTGGGGGGTGGGATTGTACATGGAGTGGCTTGGAGGAATGTACTGGGGGAAGAGTTACATGTTGGGGAGTGGTGTGTGACTGGGTGATTCTCAGTGCTGCGGGGCCTCCATGGCTAGGGCGGTGGGCCCTCAAAGTGGCAGAGCCCATGGGTCACTGACTCCCTAGTCTGACACTGAAAGTGGGAACCATCGTGTCTGTAGTAAAATACTGGATCACCTTGCGCTTCTTCATTCCTGACGCTGCCATTCCAACAAAGTAAAAAACAGATGTGTCTAGTAATTCACTGAGGTATTTTGGGGGCTTGGTGATGAAGTGGATAAGGTCACTGTATCAATTTGATAGCACCTCATAAAGATTTTATTCCCATACCACCCACATATCCCTCTGTACCCCTGGCAGGCTTAGAACCCGCATCTATAAATTAGTCACTAACACTGTAAGACTTGATACCTGCCCATATCTCCCGTACTAACCCTGGCAGCGTATCACGTGACTAGGAGTAAGAGAGTAACATCTGCATCCTGAATCACTCTGTCACCACCACCTCTTCAGAGCCCTTAGCAACCCGTGACGAAAAACAGCACTCCTTCCCGCCCACACCGCACCCCACTCCTGCACAGACACACACTTACCAACACACCCCTTACTCTGAGCACTGTGAAGCAGTTGGGGTGTGTCCACAAGCTCAGCGTTTGACTGAGAGTAAGCGCCTTCCTTCGTCATTTCGGATCTTAAGGGGGCCCGGTTCTTCATAGAGTGCAGCACGGCTGGGCCCCCCTTTTACCAGGGACTTTGCCAGGCCCGGGACAACTGTCCCTGCTGTGCCCCCCTGATGGTGGTGCTGTAGTGTTAAGAGGCCAGCTCACAATCACACACGGGGTGAGACAGGGGTCGCAGGAACAGGCAACATATACCTGTGCGGGCGATTTTAAGGGGCCAGTGTCAAATTTATGACTGAAAAAATTATCTGAGGGTCCTGCTCACAAGAGCTTTGAGATTTGTAGAATGTTGACACTTTTAAATTAGCAGCACTCTCTAGAATAGCAGCACTCTCTCTGCAAGGGGTGGTATTGGGGTGCCAACTCAAAATAGCCACAAGCACCCTTGAGAACAATGCAGCATTTCTGTCAAAAATACGTTCTAGTGGTTTATTTGAAAGACCTGACACATTCCAGAAAATGTCATGGCATGTCTTCTTTTCCTTACTCACCCTTCAAAGTAAGCAAATAGGACAGTGTTGGTGTCAGAGATGAGTTGCTATGCCACATATACCCCAAGGGCATCACAAAATAATGTCAATACGAGCTTGTTGCCTCAGTCCATATAAGGAATGGAGAGCTATGCCCCAATCTGCTTTATGGTGAGACAGATAACATGCACAAAGCAGATGATGTGTTAAAGGGGTTGTTCACTTTCCAAACACTTTTTACACTGTAACAGTTGCCTTTTGGGCAGAGACACACGCTAAGATTCGGGGAGATAAGTCGCCTGAAGAAGAGGCGACTTGTCAACCGGCCGAATAATCTCCCAATCTAATCGTCTGTCTCTGCCCTAAATGAAACGCAGAGATTCAGCTCAGCAGGGCCAAAGATAAGAAATGTATTAACTAATGTATCTATTTAGAACAGTTTAGGGAGTCTGTTACCGCCCCTCCCAGAGCTGCTTTAGAAAGACATAAGAAGAAAAATGAAACTTTAAAGGGGTAACATTTTCTTATGTTATAGAATGGCCAAATCTTAGCAACTTTACAGTTTTGTTATTCATTTTTTATTTTGTATAGTTTTTGCCTTCTTCTTTCTGTTCATGTTGTCTCCTGTTCCAGGATCACATTCAAACCACTACCTGGTTGCTAGGATAATTTAGGCCCAGGCAGTCTAAATTTTCCAAAAATTCCAAAACTGGAGAACAAGAAGCTAAATAATTCAAAAAGCAGAAATAATAAAAAACGAAGAGCAGTTGCAGTTGTTCTTAGAATGTCCCTCTCTAAACAACCTCTTCATAAATATTAAAAAAAACAAAAAAACAATCTTAAACAGATAATAGAAAGTAATTGAAAAAAAGGTATTTTTTTCTGGTGGACTAAAAGGTTGGAAGGTGAACAACCCCTTTATTTGTTCCAAGTCAAGTAACCTATACCGACCAATCAATATATTTGATTTAAAATATTACAAAGGTAAAATGCTTTTTGGTAATTGGTTGTTACCACTTTACACCTTTTATTTCATTTGCCCCAAATATAAAATCCCTCATTGCCTTCCAGAGTTGCAACACCGTGTAACTGCTCCAAACCAGGCTGTAAGAATAATGAATGAAATGTTGATTTCCCAGAGCCGTGTACAGATGGGACAGACACGATCACATGTTTGCCAGATGGGCCACGTCTACTCCCTCATTTATTCTGAATAAAACACAATTTCGCTATAATTGCCAGTTAATAATAGTGTTTCTGGGAACCTCTGGTGACAGGTTAAAAAGTAGACGATGTTATTCACCCCCAGTGAGTATAATCACTAACCACAGACCCTGGGCTGCTTCTCCTCTTTGTGTGAATGTTGAGCCCTGACTAGTGTTGCCATTTTGTTTTAACGCAAGTCTGGACATATATTGCTCTAAAACTGTTTTGTAATCGCTTTATATATTCAGGCAAACTGTAACATACATTGTCAAGCAATATAAGGGAATAAATATCAAAGTATGAAATTACAATCCAACACTGTTTTCCAAAAGTGAATTTCACAGCTCTCTGTTTATTTGTGAAGAATTTAAAGGACATATTTGTCAATGCCTGAAAACTGAAGTTCATCACAGTTCACTAGAGATAATGCTGTATATTTACTTGTATATTATGTGTGATCAGAGAATGAACTCCATTAAAACCCTTTGATAAAGATCCCCTGAATGAATGGTGGGCTCTGGACGAAGAGACCCCCACTGTGTTAGACTCTATTTTAACTCTTTGAGGGTAAGGTCACACTGGGTGTTTCGGGGAGATTTAGTCGCCTGGCGACTAATCGCCTCGTCTTTGCGGCGACCAATATCCCCGAACGCCTTCCCTCACTTTTGCGCTGGCTTTGGAAAACAAATCGCTGCGTGTGCTTAGCGCCTGCAATTTTTAATTTTAGTCAGCGCAAGAGTGAGGGAAGGTGTTCGGTGAGATTGGTCGCGACTAAATCTCCCCAAAACGCCCAGTGTGACCTTGCCCTTAAGTTAGAATACTGATGATCATACAAAGGACAAGGATAGCAACATTCTGTGCAGTATTTGCAGTTAGTAAAAGTACTATAAAAAAAAAAGGACATTATTCATTGATATATCACTTATCATTTTTAACATGTATTTATAAAGCACCAACATATTTCATGGAGTTGTACAATAAATGGGTTTATACAGTGAACACACAGAATTACACAGGGTCGGACTAGCTGTAAGGGAAGCTTACCTTCCGTGCCTCCGGCGCCATTCCTCTCCCCAAGATGGCGGTGCCCTGTCTTCACAAGTGGTTCTTCCTGGTCGCATCGATGTGACGCCAACGTCGGAACGCCAGCATCTTGACATCATCACGCCTATTTTGGCACCAAAGGAGGCCTATTTAAGGAACCTGGAGACTGCAAACATTGCCCAATTATAGGTCCTACTTTACTGTGTTCCTGGGTGTATTTTGACTTTCTGCTATTGAATTCCTGTTTATTGACCTCAGCCTGTTTTTTGGATATTGAACCTTGCGGCCTGGACTGATCCCTTTTGCCTGGACTTTGACCACTCTTTTGCCTAATCCTATTGTACCACGATCTGTATTGGACTGGCTGCTTCCTCCTTGGTCCGTTACTTCATACTGCACCTTTGGGTCCTTACACTAGCCCATCAGGATACCAGGAAAACTCCCAGTGGGCCCAGGTGTCAGTGGGCCTCTTGCTTCTAAACATTTGGCCTATTTCATGGTCATTCCCTATTTCTTTACGGGAAAAAAATTGTAATAATGGAAGAATAGAGTAAAGATATAAAAGAGGTTGAGTGAGAAGAGGAGGAATAATAGTTTGGAAAGCGGTCCCACAGTCTAAGATATTCAGATGGGCCCCTGGCATCCCAGTCCAAAACTGGAATTACATACAAAGCAAGCAATAACAGATTCAAGGTTTGAAGAGGGCCCTGCCCAAAAGAGCTTGCAATCTAAAAAATCCCAGTTCTTCTTACGTAGTATTTGGAGATCCTATTAGTGGTTGCACTATAAATGCATCAAGTCTCTAGCTGCAAGCATCTGTTGCAGAAAACACCAAGCTTTTTGTTCTCAGAGCTAGTGGTTTCAGCAGAGATAATGATGGTTTGGAACAAAGAGCCCTAGAAAGCAAAAAAAATTGTAAAATTCCCTGACTTTTAAGGAACAGTGCACAAAATGCGTGATTACCACTTCTATCACAATTGATTTCCATTCCTCTGCATTCATGGATGCTGTTGTCAACGGTACCGCCACAGGAATAGGATGGAAAAGTTCACTATTTTATATAACCTATGCATTTCATTGACAAATGTAAATTTTATCATTTTCAAGGCTCTTTTTTTCAATAAATCATTTCTTAGTTAACCTGGCTAATCATCTTGCCACCATTCACCAAAAGCTGATAAATGGAACCCGTTTGGGACAGACAGTGTTAAACTACCAGACACTGAAGTCATGTCTTTGTCAGAGGACCAACCATCATTACCCTGGGGGTGATTGATTAGGAAAGAGCAGGGGTTGAAGAGAGGGTATTTAAAACAAAAAAGCCTCCGCTGACTGTAAAGGCCAGAGAAAACAAAGAAGTATTTTGTATTGCAGCACGCAGATCATTTGTGCCTGATGTTAGTATACACCACTGACCAGCAGATGGTTAGATATGAGAGTCTGCTGGCTCCAAAAAACACTAAATGTACAATAAACTCAGTTTCTCCAAAGACTTTGCTTCCAGGCACAAAAAAAAGGACTTTCATGTAAAAGCACCAGGCAAAGAGCACAAGGACTGCTGTCGGTTTTATTATGATCTCCCTTTAACAGAGAACCTTAAACAAATCACAGTGTATCAGATGCTTGAATGTTTGAAAATTACATTGACAGTTAGTATCATAGCATTTTTTTTTTTATGTAATGTAAATCGTGTGTTTTTGCACCCAAGTAGTTGTGGATCCTGATAGGTCTAATTTTTTTTTCATTTCAAGGACCAATTATATTTGCAAAGTGATTTAAGTGATTGTTTGAACACCCTGGGTGTCAATTTAAAAATAGAATACTACACTATATTTTTGTTCTGTTTTTTTCCCCCCTCAAAAAATATTTCTTTTGACGTATATTATTCACTAAAATGCGAAGTTGCGTCCAGGCGCCAAACAATAGCGAAGTTTTGCTAGCGTTAATATGGCAAGCAAAGCGAAGTTGCGCTAACGTTGGCTAATTTGCATACGGCGTGAAGTTAAAGTTGAACGGACGTATCTTTTGCAGAAAATACATTACACTACACAAGCCCATGAAACCTTAATAAAATAAAGTTGTTATATTGCCTTACAGTCCAGTGTATAGTTTATGTGCCATATGTTAGGAAATGTAGGGAGGAAGCCGGTTACCCTAAAAACAATTAACGATCTTTTGCAGCCTATCGCCCTGAAAAATGAAAAGTCGCCAGTGTTTTTTGGTAAATTTTTTTGGAGGAAGTCCTATCTACTCTATTGCACTTTGCCTGGTCTGAGGTGGAGAAGGCAAGTCTGGTAACATTCATTAAAATCCGCATCTTAGGGAATTTGCGTAGTTACATCCATTCGCCAGAGCGAAAATTTGCCTGGCGTTAGAGTGTGAAGTAGCGCTACAGGGTATCTCCTTCGCTAGTGAAGTTACGCCATCACCCGTTAGTAAGTCGGTGGAGTCCCGAAATGATGTCACACTGGCGAATTTTCGTCAGCGTTAGTCACTTCGCCCTTTAGTAAATTTGCCCCTATATTGGAACTTAATATTTGCAAAAGGCCACAATGTACTCTACGTTAGAAAAACCAAAATGGGGGTAGTAGAGAATTAAGTACTCTTTTACTTTTACATCAAAGGTCCCTAGAGGTGGACTTGGGTAGGGTTATTGGGGCAATTTTCTTATGGCAGTGGCACACTCCTGTAGTGTCTTGGGGGAAGGGCTTCACAAAGTGACGTTGACATTTTTGGGGGTTAAATTGGATTAAAATGTTAGTTTACACCAGAAAAATCATAAAATGCCAAATGTCCAGTTGCCTGTAGTACAATTTTCTTTTGACGCCGCTCTACTCCTCAATATTTTTTATTAGGAAGGTAAAGAAATATTGCCAGTTTACCTCCATCTTTCTGAATTTGATATTATTCAGTCCCCGCAAAAATTAAGTTTCTGCTGCTGCCAATTCACTAAGGTGATGTTCTTGACTCAGTTTTTGTGAATTCTTCCACTGCTACTGTTAGAGGGGTTGTTCACCTTTAAATAACTTTTAATATGATGTAGAGAGTGGTTTTCTGAGACAATTTACAACTGGTTTTCGTTATTTATAATTCTGTGGTTTATTGTGAGTTATTCAGATTTGTATTCAGCAGCTCTTCAGTTTGCAGTTTCAGCAAGCTGGTTGCTAGGGTCCAAATTACCCTAGCAACCATGGACTGATTTAAATAAGGGACTGGAACATGAATAGGAGAAGGCTTGAAGAGCTAGATAATAATAAAAAGTAACAATAAATGTATAGCCTTACAGAGCATTTGTTTTTAGATGGGGTCTGTGACTCCCATTTGTAAGATGGAAAGTGTCAGGAGAAGAAGGCAAATAATTCAAAAACTATAAAAAAAGAAAAAAAAATGAAAGCCAATCGAAACATTACTTAGAATTAGCTGCTCTAGAAGATACTAAAAATATAGGTGAACCACTTACATAATTGTCATTATACACCAGCCTAGAGGCTTATGCATCTTGTCATTTTGCAGTTTTGCTCTATAAATATGCTCATAAAGGGAACCAGCAAGGGCCAGACAGAGATAGGAGGGGAGGAGGAATGGTCCAAGTACAGTAACTGTCTACTGCTGCCACAGGTGAGAAAGATTTATAAATGTAACTGATAGAGACTCATGATAAATCCTACTACTTCCCTTTTTCCCCACAAGCTGCTAAAGGTGAAAAGGCTGAAATATGGGTGTACACTAGTTATAATAGTTTTCTAAAGTAGGTAATAAAATACCCTAGGCACTCAACATGATGAGAAATCTGTATTATCACTATTTTATTTTATTATTATTCATTGTATGCCCTCTTACTCTGTTTGCATTGCCTTCCCAGGCAGTTACAGAGATAAATACACAGAAAATACAGCCTTTTCTCCTTGCTCAGTGCATGAAAAGCTCACTGCATAGTAAACTGTATTTGCTTAACGTTTATTTTTTTTAACTAAAAGTTATTTTAATTAGATGTTATTAATAGATTGGTTGCATCACAATTGTTTTTTTTTTAGTCATACAATGAACTACAGTAACACCAAAAACTGAAATTGTATCAAAGTCATTAAAATATAATGTAGTATTGCCCTATACAGGTAAAACTGGTGTGTTTGCTTCAGAAAAATTACTATTGTTTATATAAATAAGCTGCTGTGTAGCCATGGGGGCAGCTATTCAAAGGAGAAAAGGCTCAAGTTACACAGCAGATAACAAAACATTATTATATTGGACATGGCCTATCTGTTTTCTGCTATGTAACCTGTGCCTTTTTTCCAGCTTGAATGGCTGCCCCCATGGCTACAAAGCAGCTTATTTATATAAACTATAGTAGTCTTTCTGAAGCAAACACAAAGCTTTACCCAGTGCACGCTGTATATTATATAGTGAATAAAGTACCCCCTTTTGTAAATAATAAGGATATTGTAAGTTACCATGCAGGTCATGGAACTCAGAGGTAACTGCTAATATACTCATATTTTGCAACTGGGGGTTCTTTATTTATTATAATACACAAATGTCAGTGAGTCATGTGACAGAAATGACATCAAAACTCACCGTTTATAAGGTTATAATTTACAAGCTATTCATGGCTTTTGTGTATTATATGTTAATTATTTTAAAATGCTTTCATTTTTTGGTGTTACCTTTAACAAACATATATAATACACAAGAACCGTGAATATCCTTTACATTATTTCCTTATTAAAGGTGCTTAGTGATGTCATCATAAAAGTGGACCTATCACCCAGACATAAAAAGCTGTATAAGTTATTTTCAAATTAAACATGAATACATATTTTTTATTAAAGCATTCATAGCTGTTGTAAGTTTATTTAAAAATATCAGCTGCCAATCAAATATTGTCTGCCCCTCCTCTATGCCTTAGGAGGGGCAAACAATTATTTTTACTTCCATTCAACACCTAGGTGTCACTGCTCTCCCCACATTTCCCCGTTCTCTTCACCATTTAATTGTGTAGCCAGGGCATGGGGATGGACATCAGGTCCCCCATTCTGGAGCACAAACAAGATTCTGAGATGATACAAGACTTGTCTTAATAACAGTGTCCACAAAATGGCTCCTGCCTGCTTGCTATAAGTATGAATTCCCAGACTGAAGGAAACAAGATACAAATAATTTATATAGCGTAATTAAAGGTCATTTTGCTTGACTGATGTTATGAATTAGGATTTGGAATATTTTTTTTGGGTGACCGGTCCCCTTTAAAGGAGAACTAATATAGGCGCCCGTGAACTCCGATGCCCTGAATCTGCATGGAGGGGTAATTAAAGAGTTAGGGGCATTTACCAGGGGTAGCAGCCAGGCTAGGGGGAGCAGGGAGGGGGTCTATGCAGGGTTGGGGTAGGGATTTTTTAATTAAGGGTTGAATTCTCCTTTTATAATCATCACATGACCCACTGATAATTATGCATTATAATAATTAATAATAATTTTATTATTGTAAAATATGAGGATATTAGAAGTCACCTCAGAGTTCCATGACCTCTATAAAAGCACTGAGCCTTCAGCCTTGGGGCTACCAAATAGGGGATACATTATTTACTATACTATGTATAAAGGTCAATACGAATGTCAGTTTGCTGCTTTGTTTTTTGGTCTATATATATATATAAGGCCCTGTGTATCTTGGGCCCCCACCTGTGATATTTTTCATGTCTCCTTATAAAAATAATCCTTCTGCATTTAGACAAAGTATGCTGTTTGCATGAGTACGGAGCATTAAGAGCTTTTAAATATCTTGGGGTCAGTATGCACTGACTCTTTAGGGGTAATGTTGACCCATTCTGTTTGGATTAGTTTGTACATATCAATTTTTAAAACCGCAACATAGTCGGACACAGATCAGGGTTATAACAGGACATTCACCTTTTGTTACTGCTGTTTAGGATCATTGTCCTTCTGGAAGATTTACTTGCACCAGCTGCCAGTTTTTAGGACAAGACACAGTACTTTGTTTTTTTTTCTAGTATTTTTCACCATCCCTACAGACCTGATGCCAGTCTCCTGCCTTTAAAGTGGCATCACACATTAATATGCTTTCTAACACGTAAGTACATAGGTTATCAGTTTATGGGTAATTCCTAAGCACTAATCTACTTGTCACGCTATTAAACTAGCAGGTCAGGTTAAGATTCCATTTTATGCAAACAACAATAGGTATATTGTGAATATAACTCATTTCAATGTTATTGTTTAATAACAAATCCGTTCTAATGTGCATTTTTGAAAAGGATATCACTATGACTATAAGTGCATGCAGTGTAATGCTAAGGAAACAACAATAAATGACTTAATAAATCTACAGTACCATCTTGTGGTGAGATATATTATTAGCACTCCAGTGATAACCCCATCAGATATATTTTGCCATTGCTCTCACAAGTAGCCAACTCCTGGCTTCAAAAAAGGCATCACATCGCTAGCCCCTTTAGTGAGCATTTACATGATGAAAGGCCATATATAATAAGCTATTTATTATGAAATCTTTAGCAGTAGTAGATATGGGTAACACTGAATCCAATCACAAGTCCAAAAGTCTGATGTGAAATATGATCTGTTTTAATTTGAGTTAGTAATACCTACTGTCCCTTTAGCAAGGCTTGACACATGTCTTTGCTGAACCCTTCCCTAGCTTCCAGATAACAGTGTGGACGTTGTTTTTCTATGTGTGTTGTTTTTTATACCAGTGTTGAGGAAAGGAAAAGAATCCAATCTAAGTTCCATAGCACTTTGGTTTACAGCTAGGAGCAGATTTATCAAGGGTCGAATTTCGAAGTAACGGGAGTTCTTCCAAAACTTCGAATAAACAAAAAAAATAAAAGACCATTCTAAATTTATTTAAAAAAATAAGTTACCTTCGCGTGAAGGGGCTCTATTTGAATTGTTCGAATCGAAGTTTCAGCGCATTCGATCGAATTCGAAACAAAGTATTTGCCCCAAAAAACGTTGATTTTTCAAAGTCCGCCAAATGACTCCATTTCTAGGAGGTCCCCCATAGGCTAATTCAACAGGTTTTAGATGGTGAATGGTCGAAGTTTTAAAGAGACAGTACATGATAAATTTCGATATTCAAATTTTTTTCAGATTCAAATCAAATGTTGACCTATTTGATAGACGAAGTACACAAAATTACTTGAAATTTGAATTTTTTTACTTTGAATTTTCACTTCGACCCTTGGTAAATCTGCCCCCAGTCCTTGGGTGGAGATCTAACTATTTTATACTATATGTAACACCACCCTGTGTTAAAATGGATTAGCTTGGACATGGCCGGACAAGTCACAACTCCCAGTAGAGAATTTTATATTGGACTCTTTTTTTTCTTAGGTGGGACCTTGTTTAATTGGTGGAGAACTTGATCTCTCAATAACTTGAGTGCCAGTGGTTCTTGAAAAAAGATGCTAACTCTTTATAGGCTGGATGGTTTTACTATCTCTGAGGTGGAATCTCCTATTCCTGAGCCAAACTGCTCGATTTCCTATATGGATGGGTGACCTCGCTGGAGAGGAAACGACTACGCAGGAGAAATTGCAGTCACGGCCCCCTTGATCATGTGGTATGCTGTATACATTCAGTATCATGTAAAAATAATTGAACATAAGCTTCATCATACTGAAATAAGAAACTTTCTAAATACAATCAATTCAATATTCTTACTGTTTCTGAAATAATCAAGTTTATCTTCACTATTCCTCTCTCAGCATCTGTTTCTCTTCATTCTGTCTTCATTCAGGAGTTGGGTGTCAGATAATCATTGACAGTTGGATCCAATATATCTTAGAAGAGGGGCTCCTTTTGCCTAGAAGATTTTTAGAGCTCACGCTATCAAAATCACCAGAAATCCTGTCTCTCTACATGCAGAATTTGTGCAAAAGGCAGTTATTTTGTTTGTACTGGAATCAGCTAGTGAGTGAGCTCTAATACATCTGCTAGGAAGCCCCCCTACAGGGGCGTAACTATAGAGGAAGCAGACCCTGCGGCTGCAGGGGGGCCCAGGAGGTATAGGGCCCCACGAGGCCCTAATTCATATACAATTTCAATAAATATTGGAGAAACAAGTCAACCTCTAAACATTTTGGGGGCCTGAAAAATAATTTGCTGTGGGGCCCAGTAATATCTAGTTACGCCACTGCCCCCCTATAAGATATATTGGATCTGTCAATGAATATCTGACACCCAACTGCTGGAAAAAGACAGAATGAAAAGAAACAGATGTTGAGAGAGGGATAGTGAAGATAAACTGGATTATTTCAGAAATGATGCAGTATACTTAATTGATTGTATTAAGAAAGTTTCTTATTTCAGTATGCTGAAACTTATATTAAATTGTCATTTTCGCGATAGTTCCCCTTTAATAAAATGACTTTTCAAACCAAAAAAAAAATGCATACTTTACTAAACTACTCAGCCCTACTAAAATGCTATGGTTAGATGTGAAGCACAATTCTCGCACTCACGCCACAAAGATGAAACCGTTTAGTATAAGACATGTTAACCCCACCCAGCCAGTAAGAACTGACAGTTACAGGAAATGGTTTGGTGAAATGTATGCTGCTGAAGATCTCGTTAGATACTGCCAGAAAGTTTCACATTCTTTTCACATCATTTATTGCTGAAGGACTATTTCCCTTTAGCAGGGACCCGAATCTAATTCTAGTTTTAGTACAATATGCTAGTGCAGCCCAACTTCTTATAAATATTTAATGGATAACAATTGTAGGCTGATTATCACATAATGATCTAATAGAAAAACATCTGTGGACAATTCGGGCAGACTGGTAAAAAAGCCGGTCGATTTCCGTTCAGATTAAAGTTTACCTATAAACCTAAGAAAAGAATTCCTGAAAACGTACTGAGTACATTTGCACATTCAGTTCCCGTTAATAGTGGTTCCTGAGATACCACGAGTTATCTGTTGAGCCAAAAGCCAGGTATCGGCAATTTAAAATTGCTTGTTTCTCACAAAACACTAAAAACAGACCATGTGAACTGCAAAAGTACTCAGAAGAGTACTCTGATTAGGGATGCATTATTTGAGGTGGGTTAGATCACTTTGAGCACATATCTATATTGTTTTACCGTTTTATAGTTATTGTGCCCATTTCCAGCTTGTCCGGACAACCAAAAACTGATGCTTTGGGAGCTACAGTTTTATTGTGACTTTTCATAAATAGTGCCAGGTGTTCTGCTTATTGGAAAGAGATTCAAATGGTAGTTTTGCTTTACACTAGATCATTCATAAGACAGATGGGAACCGTGTGATTGCTCTTCAATTAGTGAGTTATAGTTTTCAGCAATGTGAATCATTACAACAATTTTGCAGAGAATAAAACAATTCATAGGCTTTACAGTGTAGTTTGAAATCACTATGGGGGTTATCAAAGGTTGAATTTTAGAGCTTTGTGAGCTTTTTTAGCCCTGAATGAACTCATAACTCCAATGGTTTCAAGAAAAAACTCAAATGTAAAAAAAATCAGGGTGAAAAACTCGAACTGATTGAGTTTTCGGCAAAAAAAAAGCGAATTGATTGAGTTTTCGAGCGAAAACAAGTGAAAAAAAACCCTCAATCATATAGGCTACAAACATCTTCAAATGGTTCAAGGGTCCTCTGCCATTGACTTACATGACCTAAACAGCTTTAACTGGTGTATTTCAGGTTTGAGCTATTTCCAGCTTCAGGGTATAATAAATCTCTAAAAATGTTTAATTTTTTTTTTATTCAAAATTAAATTTTTTTTTTTTCGAGCTTCGACTGAAAAATACCCACGAAAACTCGATCTTTTCATGGAAAAAAACTCGGCCTTTGATAAATAACCCCCTATGCATCACATGCATATTACATAGACAGACAGAACAGACAGATATGGTGTCTTTAGATGCATATTAGACTGCTAACTGCTGCCCTTTGGATTGATTTGGAATCTAACTAGGGAATTCGAAATATACTCTCAGGCTGAGTTGAAGTCCCACGGTTCAAGGACAAGTATTCTGTCTCAAAAGTCATAAGCTAAAAAAAATAGCATTATAATAATGGCAGTCAAGAATTCAATGGCAATATCCATTTACAATAAAGGACAATAAACCCTACTTTAGAACATTGCATACTTTCTATGAAATACAGTGGTCATTAAAGATTTTGTGAAATTTATGGAGCATGGGAATCACCAAATGCAAAAATGAAATGTAATAAGGGAGGCTATAAATATGTGACACAAAACTAGTATTACACTGGTAACAATATTTGTGTTACAAGTTGGATGAAGTTCATTTCATTATTGTTGTTCCATTCATTTGATAAATACCACTTTTTCTGCACACATCGACTGCAAATCACTGAATATCATTTAGGGCCAGAGAATCACGGGAAGATTCAGGCAGATTAGTTGCAAATTAGGATTCAAATTTGGTTCAACCAGGCACGAGAATTCGGACGAATACATCTGAAAACAGGATTCCTGGACGGAATCCTGGATTCGGTGCATGCTTAAAGGAAAACTATACCCCCCAAACAATGTAGGTCTCTATAAAAAGATATTGCATAAAACAGTTCATGTGTAAAACCCTGCTTCATGTAAATAAACCATTTTCATAATAATATACTTTTCTAGTAGTATGTGCCATTGGGTAATCATAAATAGAAAATTGCCATTTTAAAAAATAAGGGCCGCCCCCTTGGATCGTAGGATTCACTGTACTCACAAACATAACAACAAACCATACATGTTAGGTCACATGAGCCAATTAACAGACAGAGTTGTGTCTTTTGCTTCCACACTTCTTCCTGTTACAGTTAGAATTGAAGTATTTCTGGTCAGGTGATCTCTGAGGCAGCACACAGACCATCATGAAATGGTGGTTCAAGGCAAGAGATGTAAAAGGGTATGATTTACTTAAATATATATTCCAGTTTGGTAAGATTCTTTAATATGCCACTTAATATGATATGAACTGTTGCTTAAGTGTTCATTTTGGGGGTATAGTTTTCCTTTAATATCATTATAACTGAATCCTCTCCCCCCCCGAAGAATGACCAAGTAAACAATGGGCAGGTTTTCTGATATCAGCTTTTAATGACAGTACTTGATTTTTTTTCTAACTTGTCCACTTTTAACCATCAATAACTCAGAAAGTTATTTCATTGGTACACAGTGAGCTCATATTTATATACATATTTCTTTCCCCAGACTACCTAAACAGAAATAAAGCTTTCACTGAAACTACAAGAGTTAAAAAAAAATGTAAACAATTATCTTTTTACACAGTTTGGAAAACCCCTATCGTTGCTCAGAACGACCCTTTAGGACATCAAAAACATCATAGGTGCAAGAGAACACATTTTAAGCCCACGCAGAAAGGGGGGCTCTCGGGCCCCTAAAAGACAAAATGGGCCGGTGCAAAAGGAATGAGTTTTTTTTTTTAAACGCAGATGTGCCCCAGAGTGCAAAGCAGGCAACACAAATCAATGTATAATTCACAACAAAAAGCATACAGAAGCAAAGGTAGCAAGCAAATCCCAGAAATATTGTACTTTAAAATGGTTTGACCCATAAGACACATTTATTTTATTCTATTGATAGGTACCACCAACATAGATAAATCTGAAAAGGCTAATTTTGTGCAACAGAAAATAAAAAGATTCCCCTTTCACTTAAAAGAAAACATATACTCTTCCGTTTTCATAATGGTTAATAAATAAGCCAACGATGCCAAGTACTGCATGGCCCCAAAATCTGTTGGGGTTAAATATTTTGTTTGACGGGGAAATCTGGAATTCACTTCTGAAAGGTTTAGTTTTCCATGATTGTGTTTTCTGCAAAGCTCAGTATGAAATGTTCAGACTAACGCGTGCAAGCTAAACATGAATATCTTGTGTCTGTATCTATTGCATGTGAGCTGCATTATTGCAAGCCATTGTGGTGATAAGCAAAAGGCGATGTAAGTTGTGTAGTCTACTAACCAAGGAGAAATATTAAGCCAGTGCTTTTTGTGACAGACATACTGCTTTCTAGTAGTGTCATACATGGAAAAAATGTAGCCATGTGCAGTGCAAATCATTTATGCTGAACATACAGTAGTCAACATGGACCTTTAAGAAAGCTATAGCTTGAAGATAGAGATTGTTGAGTCCAAACAACAAAGAGCATCAATCTGGCCAGTCAGCAACCTAGAAGCCAGGGAGGTCACCAGACATCTCTTCAAACCTGCATTTCAGAGGGCAAATCTGGAATATAATGCAATTAATGGATTTCCACTGTACTGAGTGGTAATGACAAATACTTTCTAGTAGCGATGCACAAAATCCACTATTTTTTTCAAATCCGAATTTGCATATGAAATTAGGGGTGGGAAGGGGAAAACAGTTTTACTTTCTTGTTTTGTGACAGTCACACGAATTCCTTCCCCGCCCCTAATTTGCATATGCAAATGAGGATTTGGTTCGGCCGCACATAAGGATTCCGCTGAATCCGAAACTTGCTGAAAGAGGCCGAATCCCGAACCGAATCTTGGATTCAGTGCATCCCTACTTTCTAGAGGTACAGAAGTTTTATTATATCAAATATATTCATGTAGCACATCATATTATCCTTCCCAGCATACCCATTGGGTGGGGTTAAAAGTTCACTTAGTATTTTCTATAAAACCATTGTATGCACGCTCCAGGTATTAAACTGAAGACTGCCCAAACTACTCCACTAAGTTACTTAAAGGGGAACTATTGCGAAAATGAAAATTTAATATAGGCTCTCTCATACTGAAATGAGAAACTTTCTAAATACAATCAATTCAATATTCTGCATCGTTTCTGAAATAATCAAGTTTATCTTCACTATCCCTCTCTCAGCATCTGTTTCTCTTCATTCTATATTCATTGACAGTTAGATCCAATATCTTATAGGGGGGGGATTCCTTTCCTAGCAGATGAATTAGAGCTCACTCAAGTAGCTGATTACAGTACAAACAAAATCTAACAAAATAACTGCTTTTTTGCACAAATTCTGCATGTAGAGAGACATGATGTCTGGTGATTTAAATAAAGTGAGCTCTAATACATCTTCTAGGAAAAAGGAGCCCCCCTATAAGATATATTGGATCTAACTATCAATTAATATCTGACACCCAACTCCTGCATGAAGAGTGAACGAAGAGAAACAGATGCTGAGAGAGGGATAGTGAAGATAAACTTTATTATTTCAGAAAAACTACAGAATTTTCAGTTGATTATATTTAGAAAATGTCTCATTTCGGTATGCTGAAGCTTATAGTAAATTTTTATTTTCGCGATAGTTCTCTTTTAAAGTAACATGCAGCCGTGTAACTTAATATGTTTAGTATTAAATAGGGCTGTTATACAAAGGAGTCCTGCACAGCAGCCACAGGGCAAAAGTACAAGCTACGGAGCAACTGTTTATTCTGGACTTTAGTTGCCCTTTACTTAAATGACTGGGTGCTGCTTACAAAAGATCCCCATCCTTGTTGCAAAGACCTTCTTTACACGTCACACAGATGCAGCACTTTTAATCTTGGACAGGGTGAAACTGAAGATAGTCAGGGTTACTCCCTCTTAATGAAAGGTTATCAGATAAAGAGGAAAGCAAATGTATAACTGCACTGGAAGCAGAAGCAAAATTGCACATTTGGCTGAAGACTGCACTTGTTTTATTTGCTGAACAAACCTTACTTACTGCTACAATGAATATTGTGATGCACAGATTAACAAAACATTGTAGATATTGATGAACTCCAATTCCCAGCAGATTTTTATAATTTCAGCTAGACTTAAATTATTAAAGGGATGTGTTTCCACAGCATCTGCTGTGTCATGTTGCCTGTCCATGGATTAGGTGGAGGGGATGGTACTAATCTGTAGCTTCAGTTTCATGAGTTAAAGATCCTTTTAGTGACCAGTGTTTGAGGGATCTACTGTGGAGGTGCCAAGTTATGCGTCACCAGCATGTTTTTTAAGCACTCTTGGTTGTGGGAACATTTCCTAACAGTACATTGTGTTTCGGATCAAGATATATTCTTCTTTTTGTTAATGAATACTTTAATTGCTCCTGTAAAATCAGCAGAGAGAAGCACTTCTGTATGGTCAGATTTCAATGCACCTATAAAAAACACAAGAACAGTATGCGTCCTATTAGTTTATTACAATGTTTCATAACAGTGAAAAAAAGCATCAGGATACACAATGCCCATTTACACGAAACACCTCTCAAACCATGGTTTTACACTCTAATGCTATTAAAAATCAGCTGCCAGCAATAGCAGCCAAATCCTCTGTTACAGAACTGCCCTTACTTGAACCGAGCTTGAGCTTTCTATTGATCGTCTGTATGGCTGCAGGATATCTCAAAGCAGCAGTATTCATCCGTAAATGCAGATTTAATACTGTAGATCCTACTTTTCTATTAGATCCTGTATTATTATATGGAATGTGAACCTGGTTCAGACACAATTTTAGAAGAACAACTAAAAATCAGTCAGTTGTTCTCCTACTGCTACATGTTATAAGTCTTCTGAATGCATCAAAGCATACCAAAGACTGTATATATCAACTAACCAGCAGAGATGGAGCAAGTTAAGTTAGTGGTTAATATACTGTTAGATCACCCTCTTTTCTTGTTATGATATTATAAGAACTAGCTGTATATTGTTATTTCAGTCTATAATATTTGATTCTTTTCTTGGCTGTATGTGATGTGATCTATATTTACAGTTACTGCAGTCTCTGTCCTACAATGCTTTAATTTTGTCACATCAAATAAAAAGGATCATTTAATAGAGAAAGTTACAGAAAGAACAAGCATAGTTTACACTGAGAAGAGGGAATGGAAACTTTAGAACAACAGTATGTTTCTCTAACTAGTAAAAGGAACCAGCCAGGTAGGCAATAACACAATGGGGGGAGTTCACAAAAGTGGAGATAGCTCATTTTTGGAGTAAAAGTGGTGGTAAACTGGTGTAAAATACTTTCTCCATATTCATAAAGAGAAATCCGCCTAAATTCTGACTCAACCACCACTTTTAGTGAAAGAAAGACAGTTTACAGACACTATGGGGGTTATTTATAAAGTTTGCGCATCGCATATGGTTGTATTGCGCATGTTTTTTCCTGAATGCTAATAGATTGCACTGCTATGCCTGTATTTCCGTTTTTTTGCGAATTCGCAGGGTGAACAAATTTTCACAAATGGGACGAGAGTTTGCGCGAGCGCACCCAATGTGCAAGGTTGTTGTGTGCGAAAATAGCGTTGACAGTAACTTAAATTTGCAGTTTGCAAAACTGTTTTGCAAATATTTTATCCGCCACCAAAGTTGTGGCGTAATTGAGTCACAGAGTGTGCGCATAAATATTCGCAATTTGAGAATTGTGACATATTTAAAAAGCTGCTATAGACATTTGCATTGTGAAAAAAAATTTGCAATTCTGTTTGAACCCTCTTATTTAGCTTTATAAATATAACCATGCGCAGGACAAATATATTCACTTTGCGAACCAATCTGCCCTGTGCGAAGTTTATAAATGACCCCCTTTGTGTTTCAAATGACATAAAAATGGTGCAAAAATGACATTTTATCCTGACATGTTAAAAACGGAGTAAAGATCAGTAAAACTCTTTCCCACGTGTCAGATCAATTCTAAAATAATCTGCTCTGCTTTGGTTCACCCAATCTTCATTTCACACCTCTTGTAGGTGAGCCATTGGGGAAATATCATATTAATAGGGATTAGCATTTTATAGTCAGGGCACAAGTTTCGGTCTAACCCTATAGGTGTAAAAGCCTCATTAACAAAACAAGCAAAACACTAATAAAAAAAAAAAATTATTTTATTCAAAATTTTTATATGTAAAAAGTTTTTAACTCACACTTGCATTATTGTACTTGTTTTAGCTGATAGAATGAGCCAATATTAGCAATTTGAGTGAATATATTATCTAAAGGAAAAGTAAGGGTCAGGCACACAGGCAGATTCGTCGCCCGGCGACAAATCTCCTCTTCTTCAGGGCGACTAATCTCCTCGAACTGCCTCCCCGCCGGCTAAAAGGTAAATCACTAAATGTTATTTGCCCCATAGAAGAGGAGATGTTGCCAGCGACAAATCTCCCAAATCTGCCTGTGTGCCCTGACCCTTAAGCCTCCCAGGCAATTTTTTAGTTTTAGCAGCTCTTAGACCTAAGATAATGAAACTTACTTCTGAAATCCGACATTTTTATCTCCATTTTTATGTTGTCTCAATATCACGGCATTTGTGAATTCACCCCATTGACTTAATGGGTACTTCTGTTTTTTTTAAATAGGAAATATTACTTTTTCTTTACTGAATCTGTTTCTGTGTTCTGTTTGACTTTACAATGTAGACACCGTATTAAATAAAAAGAATTCTGACCCCCCCCCCCCACAAAAAACAACAACTTTAATCCGAAATGTACCTGATGGTATGTTTTCTACAGGTTCTGCTTGATCACCTTCTTGTTTTTCAGAAGATGTTTCTGCTGATACCATTAGGCCTGGGTTTGGTGCAAAGATGGCAGATGTAACAACTGCATTGTGTGCTGAAAGGGAAAACAAGAGCAATGTTACATATGTGTTTTGAAACAAGAATAGGTCCAGATATGTTCAACTTAAAATGACTGGACAAAGTCTAGCAGGTTATATATCGGAAAAACTAAATGGAAATGCAGCTCGAGAAATTAAACGTGTCATGGAGACAGCTAGCCAGGTTTGCCAAGTAGTCTGTGATATCTGATTAAAAGAAAGGGGGGTCATTTTCATTCCAAACAAGAACCAGCCATCTGCAAATCTGCCGACAAATAACTGATAACCTAAGGAATATCTAACTGAGTAGAAATAGCAAAAGTAGATGCAGCTGAACAGTCAAAAAAACCCCAAAAACAAAACTTATTCTTATAGACAAAAAAAGAGAACACTTCAATTTAATTTATTTATTTTAGTCTTATGATGGCATACCTTTAATTCCCTCCCAGAAATCATTGCGGTCTCTTCTGACTGACGTGAACTTGCTTAGATCATGGTATGTACTCCAGATATAAACATATTTATCTTCAGAGCCGCTTACAATGTATGTAAAATCATGACTGGAAATAAGAATACAGTATGTAACATATCATGTCATCCAGTTGCTGAAATGAGATTATTTTACATCTTTGCCTTTATTGATTACTCTGACTAAACTTTTAGAGCCACAGACTGTAGCAACTACAGCTTTGACAGGAAAGTAAGAAGATGCTAACTCCACCGATTTCATGTTTCCAATGAAACCTTATGTCTGACAAAGCATGGTGCCAGTCACAAGCAATGTGTGGAACACTGAAGTGGGTTAAACTACTACATGCTCCATGAGGACTGCATGCTGTTGCCATTAAAATGAATGTCAAATTATAAATGGATGCCAGGAGAATACTATTTGTGAAGAAAAGAGTACATTAAAGGGGTTGTTCACCTTCCAAACACTTTTTTCAATTTAGTTGTTTTTAGATTGTTCCCTAGAAATAATGACTTTTTCCAATTACTTTCCACTATTTATTTTTTACGTTTTTTCCAAAATCTAAGTTTAAAGTTGAATGTTCCTGTCTCTGGTGTTTGAGTCTGACAGCTCAGTAATCCAGGTGCAGATTCTGAACTGTTACAATTTTGCAACATTTAGTTGATACATTTCTCAGCAGCATCTCTGGAGTATTAGCAACAATTGTATCAATTCTAACAGCTGCCTGTAATGAAACCCAGAGATTCTGCTCAGCAGGGACAAAGATAAGAAATGTATCAACTAAATGTATCCATTTAGAACAGTTTACAGGATCGGCGACCCCCCCTCCCAGAGCTGCTTCAGAAGGAGAGAAATGACACTTTATACTTCAATATTAGAAAAACCGTGACACATAGAAAATAGAAAGTCATTGGAAAAAGTCGTTATTTCTGGTGATCTATCTGATAACAACTAGTTGTTTGAAGGTGAACAACCCCTTTAAGTGTATATTATTTTCTACTGAATGTACATGAGATTTGGTATGACAGACATGTAGCTTTATGGATCTGTTCAACTATAATTATCTAACTGCATGGTCATTTCTTTCACAGATTGGTGCACCATCCTTGCTTTTACCTGAAGCTTGCTTTTATCTGGCTGCTACTATTCACACAACCTTTGTATTTCATTGATAGCGACAGATCTCTCAAGTCATACAGCCTTATTCTGGAGTCGTTAGAAGTCACCAAGATCTGAGGAAAAAATAAACACAAGCAGGTAGAAAAATGTAAAAAGGAAAACATTCATAAGAATCAATAATAAAGCATACTGCATCATGTCCAGTACCCAAAAGCAAAATGTTTTGTCAAATCATTTGCTATGATATATGTGTAACTCTTGACACTGTATTGTACAGGGCTGAGAAATGCGAACGTAAAAATTATTTTGATATCATTACTATCTTGAAAAGACTCCAAGTTATTGCTATGTTTCTGCTCACAGGTTGTCTAACAGTTAGATAGATATATAGATATATATATATATATATATATATATATATATATATATATATATATATATATATATATCTATATCTATATCTATATCTATATCTATATCTATATCTATATCTATATCTATATCTATATCTATATCTATATCTATCTATATCTATCTATCTATCTATCTATCTATACTGTGATGTTGCAAGCTGTACCACTCATAACTATACTGACTGAATTTGCAATTTGCAATAGATTTGGAGAATTAGTACAGTATGGGATCCATTATCTGAAAACCCATTATTCAGAAAGCTCCGAATTACAGAATGGTCATCTCCCATAGAATGATTTCCTTTTTCTCTGTAATAATAAAACAGTACCTTGTACTTGATCCAAACTAAAATATAATTAATCCCTATAGAAAGTAAAAACCAGCCTATTGGGTTTATCTAATGTTTACATGATTTTAAAAGTAGACATGTATGAAGATCCAGATTATGGAAAGATCCGTTATCCGGAAAACCTCAGGTCCAGAGCATTCTGGATAACAGGTCCCAGTCCTGTACAAATATTTTGTGCCAAGTCAATAATGTGAGCTTATGAGATGTACTCATTCATCTATCATACATCTATAATATAACTGTCCATAAAACTTGAATACAAAAAAGAAAAAAAAACAAATGTAAATAGTGATGAATAGTTCATGTTTTCATGTTGCTTTAACTGTTGCCCTTAGTGTGCTCGAATATATGGAATTATAAATATTTCTGGAGACAAGAATGCTTAGTGGTCTTCCAATTACAAAGATACACATTATGTCTTGATGTATATTTCAGCACTTTGTGAACTGCAGAATCTTAATTGTGCTTCCTTTGCCAATATTTGCATTATAAAATGTCTATGGAGCAGAATGATGGCATTTAAGAAAAGTGGAGCCTTTGACAAAGCCGGCTTAACGCTGGTGAAACGCGCGTCAGGCGCTCTTTAGCTTTAGCTAGGCAGGGGGACTGAACTTTCATTAATTTAGGCTACCTCTTCATGGCTGAAATGGGCGGGAAGCTCTGAGGGTGAAGGGGTGGGCGAACGACGGAGCTTGGCTCTGGGGTAGAATTTATGCAAACCTAGTTGTTATCCTTTCAGTACTACAATTTATTCCAGTAATTTAATAGCGGATCAATTCTGATACCACCTTGTTATACCAATTTCTCCATGGAAATGGGAGGGTGCGCTGGAGGGTGAATGGGTGGTGGAATTATCAAAGCTGGAAAGTGGATGGGTGGTGGAATGAGTGGCAATGGAATGGGTTACCTATAGAAAATTCATATAGGCCACGTGATATTTGTTTTTTTCGCCCCACACGGCGTTGTTTGCTGCAGTTGTTCACTGCAGATTGTAGTGATTCACTACAGACTTTAGGCATTAGCCTGTTAATCTACTCATGGTTCGCATTTGTCGCTTCACCTAATTTTGGTTCTTTGTCTCCCTGGTCCTAGTTTCATTTTTAAATGGTTTCCTGGACTCACGATTTTATTTAACATATCAGTAAAAGTTACGTTTTAACCAAGTTCCTCGAGTTATCGGGTCTCACGATGGGGTGGTGCAATTTCAAGGGTTAGCTTTTTCTCCCTCTATATATACTTATCTTTTTAACCCTGCACACCATCTACTGGTTTCTCAATTGATAGGTGGCGCTCCCTACTTTGTTTGTGATTATAAAAACTACCTCTGTACTGCATCTGAAGGTTTACAATGTAGGTATTGGTCATATTCGTCACAGAAATGTATAGTATTTGTGTATATGTGATTTAGATATGATCGGCTATGGGGTGCTATTTCTGCTAAAATATATATTCTGCATTATTCTCTAATTGAGCTAGTAAAAGTTTCTAGCCTCGCTCTGTTTGTCATATAAAGTAAAGCAAACCTTACCTTATTTTCACCCGGTAATGGCTCTATTCCAGTAATTTTTCTTCCAACCCTGTTTCGCCCTCTCGTAGAGCGTACATGAATTTGAGTATGGTATTTTAAATGCTAAAGAAAGAAAAAAAATCATTTGTAGACAATACCATAACATTTAATTGAAATCCATTAAACCCCAGCACCCTCCAATTAAAAAACAAATGGGCCAAAGAGGTGGGTGTGCAGAACAACCACAATATAAACAAATCAATAGAAATTGTGCACAAATTGCATTTGATTCATGCCACTGATATGTTTCCATTTAAATAATATTATCTTGATACTTATCAAGTTATATTTTATATTAGTCATTTTTTTTTGGCACTGACCTTTCTAAAATATTATACCGTTGTGCATGAAGATGGGCTGGATAGCAATCTTGTCAGTCTCACTGTAGCCCTATTTGTGTAAGATTTTTTACATTGGCTGCACTGGATGTGTACAAAGTAGCACAAAGTGTTTGTTGGGCATACAGTCCTTTCTACAGAAATACTGTTTGCAGCCAGAAAGCGACCAATAATGAAATTATATTCTGCCATGTGTGGTGTATGTGTGCATTAGAACACCTCATAATTCTCATGACATGCTCACAGGCAAAAAAAAAAAAAAAAAGGGGAATATTACCTCAGTATCATAAAAAATGCACCTTCCATCATACGTGCCAATAACTGCATGTTTTCCATTCTGACAAAAGTTAGCAGCTGTAATAAGTTTCGTTTGTCCGTCAATCTCATTCCACAAAGCAACTTTCTTGTCAGGAATATTCCAAAGCCGGAGTTTACCGTCAAGAGAACCACTTAGGAAGTAACGATCATCCTAGAGAGAGAGAGAGCTATACAGTTACATTTTGAACACACTGTAAGCTGATTTAAGCACAAAAAAAATATCCCCATCATTAAATACAGAAAAAAAAAGGCGGTGGTTAAACTAAAAATAAAAGGCAAGAAGCATATTCTATAAACTTTAGCTGACTGAAATCCTATCTGTTACACCATATACTTAGTCATGCTTTAGATATAAATGGTTTGGTGTGTATAAATCTTTTTTATATATCTTTTTTGTTTCCTCTCAAAAGCATTTAAATTCATATTAAATTCAGTAACTTTCCAGATTTGTAAAAAAAAAAAATCTACTGTAATGTATAGTGACCATAAATGAAGTTAGGTACCTTTGCACTTAAAGGGATACTGTCATGGGAAAAAATGCATCAGTTAATAGTGCTGCTCCAGCAGAATTCTGCACTGAAATCCATTTCTCAAAAGAGCAAACAGGTTTTTTTACACTTAATTTTGGAATCTGACATGGGGCTAGACATATTGTCAGTTTCCCAGCTGTCCCCAGTCATGTGACTTGTGATAAACTTCAGTCACTCTTTACTGCTGTACTGCAAGTTGGAGTGATATCACCCCCTCCCTTCCCCCCTCCAGCAGCCTAACAACAGAACAATGGTAAGGTAACCAGATAGCAGCTCCCTAGCACAAGATAACAGCTGCCTGGTAGATCTAAGAACAGCACTCAATAGTAAAATCCAGGTCCCAATGCAACACACTCAAGTTAGATTGAGTAGGAGAAACAACAGCCTGTCAGAAAGCAGTTCCATCCTAAAGTCCTGGCTCTTTCTGAAAGCACATGACTAGGCAAAATGACCTGAGATAGCTGCCTACACACCAATATTACAACTAAAAAAAATACACTTGCTGGTTCAGGAATGACATTTTATATTGTAGAGTGAATTATTTGCAGTGTAAACAGTGTAATTTAGAAATGGAAAAGGCATCATAAAAATCACGACAGAATCCTTTTAGGACACAAGTAGTAATTTTTTTCTCTGCAAAGGTTGCCATGACAAAGCAATGAAAATTGTCCCATGTGTGACAGCAATAATATTACAAAAACAAAGATGTTTTGAAAAGGTAACTGCTTCCATCTACTATAAACATTGATCGCCAACTTTTTCCTGGGGCAGTTTTTCAGAAGCAACGACGCACAGAATAAGCCTAAAATGACCAGGTTTAAAAGAAATAAAAAAATCTGGCTTTAAAACAATTTCTTTAACATCATAGAAACATGACTCACCCTTGGATGGAAAGCTATTGCTGTAACAAAATCAATATGCTGGAAGCAACAAAGACACTCCCTCCTGGATATATGCCATAGACGCACTGTCTTGTCCATTGATGACGAGAGTAAGAAATAATTCTGTAGGAACATTTTGAAAATCATTGTAAAATCATCTAGTTCATCTTGACAGGAGATACACTAGACATTTTAGCTACTTTTTAACTTTAGAGGTAGCTATATAATTAAGATTTAGTGCTCAGCTAAGGGAAAGCTATAATTTAAACTGCATACTATTCGATTTCCAGTAAATGCACAATCAAGCATTTAAAGACACTTCTTGCAGACGAAGCAGAGATAAGTTACACAGTTAACTGTGTAAAGTACAAAACGGTCAAGTAAAGCTCCCATACATTCATTTATACTGCCATTCAAATAAATAATTGATATTATTGAAGAACGACTTGAATATTCAGGAGGAACTTTTAGGGTCAGATGATAATTACATAAGTTGTTTTACATAACAACATAAGTTGTTTTAAAGACCATACTGGCAAAACAATTTTAGAAAGAAATAGGTAAATATGAATATGTGCTTTTACCAGAATATAAAATGAATACTTTCCTAATGCCGACTACAGAATTTATTCAATCAGCCCAGGGGCTTGAACATTCATTCTTTAACATATTCAAATGACAAATCATTTCCCTAATTCTGCTTATGCATATAATCGGTTTATGCATATAATGAGCAACTCTGTACATGATTTACAATAACAAGATTACAAGAAAACACATACATTTTAAAGGAACAGTTCAGTGTAAAAATAAAAACTGGGCAAATAGACTGTGCAAAATAAAAAAATGTTTCTAATATAGTTAGTTAGGCAAAAATTTAATGTATAAAGGCTGGAGTGAGCAGATGTCTAACATAATAGCCAGAACACTACTTCCTGCTTTTCAGTTCTCTAACTCTGAGTTAGTTAGCGACTTGAAGGGGGACCACATGGGACATAACTGTTCAATGAGTTTGCAATTGATCCTCAGCATGCAGCTCAGATTCAAAAGCAAACAGATATGACCCATGTGCCCCCCCTCTAGTCTGTGATTGGTTACTGCCTGGTACCCAATCAATGGAAACCAAGGGAGCTGCAAAGCAGGAAGTAGTGTTCTGGCTATTATGTTAGACATCCAGTCACTCCAGTCTTTATACATTAAATTTCTGCCTATCTCTATTAGAAACATTTTTTTATTTTGCACAGCCTATCGATTTGCCCAGTTTTTATTTTTACACTGAACAATTCCGTTAAGGCGTAAAGTAACTAGTGCCTAACAAAACTGACCACAATGTGTACATGATTGTGCTAGCGATAATAATAGCAATGTAATAGCAAGGGCTGATGTGAATGATTTATAATTTCCGTATAGCACCGTGGAAGTATAATACACGTCAGTGCTATAAAATTAAAATATATTATGTGAACCTCTACTGCTAAAGACAAAGATCAACTGAAAATATACAAAATTAACATATCCTCATTCCTTATAAATTAAGCCTTTTGCATGATGTCAATTCAGCCATTCGTAACCTGGGAAAAGTATAGGTTTGGCCAATGTGTTTTCTACAATCAGTGATTTTTAGAAAAACTACATTTCAAAATAAATGGTGCAGAAAGAAAGGGCACTTTAAACAAAGTCACAAGATAGAATATTCCATCATGACTTCTGTGCACTGAACACTTAGTAATCCATAAATAGTAACAGTCATTTAGATACGCCGTTTGATAAAAGCATGTTTGGTGCCAGAATGTGGCTATAAAAAGAGATTTTTCTTTTAATGCATTTTTTGGCAGCTGAGATTATTTTGCATTAAAGCAGATGGAACATTTTATAGGAAGCAAATGTTTCAACTATCCTTACTTTAGACCAGGACAAGTCCAGAAGATCAGCTGTGTGTCCTTTGTATTTGCAAAATGGCACCTGTCGAAAGGGGGCATTTTTATCATCAGGATCCACGTCGTCTGTTCCACTGAAGACCTAGAATATATAAAAATAATACAATAGAAAACTAGATGTATTATGTTTACACTGTACTGGATAAAACGACTCAGATTTCCATCACTTTAGCTACATATAAGGAAAGCTCTGAGAAAAACTAACCCCACCTTCCAGCCTGCAACAAAATGCAGTACAGGGTATAGGATACATTCTATGGAAACCTGTTACCCAGAGAGCTCCAAATTATTGGAATGCCATCTCCCAAAAAATATATTTTTGAAAAATTATTTCCTTTTTCTCTGTAATAATAAAACAGTACCATGTACATGATCCAAACTGAGCTCCATTAATCCATATTGGTGGCAAAACAATTCATTTGAGTTTATTCAATGTTTAAATATTTTTTTTTTTAGCAAACTTAAGGTACAGAGATCCAGATTACAGGAACATCCCTTATCTGGAAAGCCCCAGGTCCCGAGCATTCTGGATAATAGATTCTATACCTATACCATTTTTGCTGTTAAAGGAGAACTAAACACCAAAAATGACTATGGTTAAAAATGCCATATTGTATATACTGAACCTAATGCAACAGCTAAAAGTTTCAGCTTCTAAATAGCAGCAATGATCCAGGATTTCAATCTTGTAACGGGGGGTCACCATCTTGAAAAGTGGCTGTGGCACTCACATGCTCAGTGGGCTTTGAGCAGCTAAGCTTAGGAGTTGTTGCAAATAAACCAGCAGAAAATGAGGTTGGCCTGTAATATAAGCTGATGCTACCAGGCTGATTATTAAATTCTGATGCTAGTTGCACTGTGCTGCCATGTAGTAATTATCAGTATTAAAGGAAACCTATACCCCCCAAAATGAATACTTAAGCAACTAATAGTTTATATCAAATTAAGTGACATATTAAAGAATTTTACCAAACTGGTCTATATATTTAAGTAAATATTGTCCTTTTAACCACCATTTCGTGCTGGTCTGTGTGCTGCCTCAGAGATCACCTGACCAGAAATACTACAATTCTAAGGGACAAGGCACAAAGGCAGAATCGGGGAGATTCTCCAAACTTTGGGCAACTTCGGAAAACGAAGTGCTCCGAGTGCCGTCCTGCCGGAAATTTACATTTTAGCCGGCAGGAAGGCAGGGGAGGCAGTTCGGGGAGATTAGTCACCCCAAAGAAGAGGAGATTTGTCACCCAGCGACTAATCTCCTCGAATCTGCCTGTGTGCCCTGACCCTAACTGTAACAGGAAGAAGTGTGGAAGCAAGACAAAACTCTGTCTGTTAATTGGCTCATGTGACCTAACATGTGGTTTGTTTGTGTGCACCCTGAATCCTATGATCCCAGGGAGTGGCCCTTATTTTTTAAAAAAGCAATTTTCTATTTATGATTACCTAATGGCACATACAACTAAAAAAGTATATTATTATGAAAATGGTTTATTTATATGAAGCAGGGTTTTACACATCAGCGGTTTAACTCAATATCTTTTTTATACAGACCTACATTTTTCAGGGGGTATAGTTTTCCTTTAATTACTAATCGGTCTTATATTGTGACATTTTTATTTTTTTATTCTTTGTGTACTGTATATTGTGAGTCAGTCCCTAAGCTCGGTAAGTGACAGCAGCACAGAGCATGCACAGTGAATAAGCAGAAAAGAAGATGGGGAGCTACTGGGGCATCTTTGGAGGACCAGATCTTTACTGCTAAAGGGCTGTGATTGCCATGGGCTGGCATAGAAGCCAAAACATAATGTACAACATTTCTAGACTACACTTTAGTTCTCCTTTTAAAAGTTACCAAAATGATAGCAGCAGCCAACATTTTAATACTTATTTAATAACAAAAATATTGAATCTCTCATATTAAAACACTAGATTACACTGAATATAAATAATTTGCAGAATTAAAAATAGCTAAAAATATAGCCTAATGAAAAATTTGTGACTGGAATAAAAAGGTAGCCTATATTATAAATACAGCATATTCTATATCTGCACACATTCATCTGACTAGCAAAAAATAATTTCTATTTCTGATTTCAGGCAGTCGCTATTACTGCCATCTACATGAAATACGTACCCCTCCATCTGTGTCAGACTTGGAAGAATTAAGACTTTCCTGAGATGGGGAGGGGGAAACCCTTCCTGAAAAGAAAAGCAGAGACCTGCAGTTTGTATAAGTTATCGGTTTGTGTCTTTTGTAGTAATGTACCAACCTAAAACATCACTGTTCAATTTTTGTGGGCCAGTGCATTATATTTGGGATTGTATTTAAGAGGCAGATTTATCTTATCTGCTTAGTGGTTTTTAAAAACTTCTTTGTATGCCATCATTTAGTGGCGGATTTATCAAAATGTGAGTTTAAAGCTTAATAAATAAAAACTCACCCATGTTCTTTTCAGTCCTATAGGATTTTTAGAATTGTATTCATCAATGGGTGAAAGTTAGAACTCTTTATTTTATTAATACGGTTCTAAACATCCCAAAGGAATGAATAAAACATGGGTGAGTTTTTATTTATTAAGCTCTAAACTCACATTTTGATAAAACTTAATGATGGAATACAAAGTTTATGAAACACTAAGCAGTCTGGGGGCTCATAATATCTAGAGCAGGGCTGTCCAACTGGCGACCCCTTGTGTCTCCACATGAAATTCTGCTTGTTGTGTCTGCTTACTTTGTGCAAGCTTTAATAGGTATCACTACAAAGATTAACTGGCCCCTGCATTGTTTAAACCTCAAATTCAGACTGTAATCCTCTGTTTGTTCACACATGTAATCCCCCCACCCCTGCATTGTTCACACCAGTGACACCTTTATTATTTACATCCGAAAGCCCTGTACTGTTCACATCTGAGATCCAGACAAACTGCCAACATTGTTCACCTGTTCACACTCCTACAAACTGCTGAAAGGGGCACCAGCACTGTGTCACTGTATTTAGTACATTTTAGACTGGTCCTGATGGGTTTCCCTGCCTTCTACTCTGTTCTGCCCTATGCTCCCTGTGTGTGCCATACTCTGCCTGCCCCATGCTCCCTGTGTGTGTGCCATACTCTGCCTGCCCTATGCTTCCTGTGTGTGCCATACTCTGCCTGCCCTATGCTCCCTGTGTGTGCCATACTCAGCCAGCAACATGCTCCTTGTGTGTGCCATACTCTGCCTGCCCCATGCTCCCTGTGTGTGGGGAGGAGGAGGAGGCATATGGATTTAGGGGTATGTCTTAATATGACTTAACTTTTTTCACATGAGTGATATCCCTGCAGTGAGCACCAACCATTTGGTTTTTTGGCGTGTTATTAATGTGGATATGGTTCTGTGGTAAGGTGAGTGTGGTTTAAAGTGGGTGTGGTCTAAAATAGGGAGTGGCTAACACTGTCTTCATTATCTGCCCTCCACCATGTAGACCAGAAAAATTCCGGCCCCTGGTACCACAGAAGTTGGACAGCACTGCCCTAGAGGGTCACATATCACCCACAGTTGAGCAGCCATACACTAAAATAATAAACTTCAGAAATGTGATCTGCTGTCCGTGACAGATCCGAAATGTGGTTGTTTATTTAAATATTATCAGATTTTAACACTGATATATGTAAAAATCAGAATACACAATTTATGTAGAATAGACTATTTTTTCATAGACTGTGGGGATACAATTTAACACCTCATTAAAATCTAAACATTTAAAGGGGAACTCTCGCGAAAATGTAAATTTAATATAAGCTTCATCATTCTGAAATAAGAAACTTTCTAAATACAATCCATTAAATATTCTGCATCATTTCTGAAAGATAAATATTCTGCATCATTTCCCTCTCTCAGCATCTGTTTCTCTTCATTCTGTCTTCGTGCAGCAGTTGGGCATCAGATATTCACTGACATTTAAGGTGGCCATAGACGCACAGATAATTATTTTCGTACGATATTCGGTTTGTGTATTGTGGGAAAAGAGCCGACCGATATCTGCAGAAGACTTGGATATCGGTCGGCTCATTGATCGGGCTTGGATGTAAAATTGTTACGTCTATGGCCACCTTTAGATCCAATATATCTTATAAGGGGGGCTTCCTTTCCTAGCAGATGAATTAAAGCTCACACAAATAATGGATTCCAGCACAAACAAAATCTAACAAATGAACTGCCTTTTGTACAAATCCTGCATATAGAGAGACATGATGTCTGGTGATTTTAATAGTTTGAGCTCTAATACATTTTCTATACAAAAGGAGCCCCCCCATAATATATATCGGATCTGTCAACAAATATCTGACACCCAACTCCTGCATGAAGACAGAATGAAGAGAAACAGATGCTAAAAAGAGGGATAGTGAAGATAAACTTGATTATTTCAGAAACCGTACACAATTTTTAATTGATTATACTTAGAAAACGGATTATTTCAGTATGCTGAAATGATTATTAAATTTTCATTTTCACTATAGTTCCCCTTGATTAAAATTGATTATACTTAAAAACTTATTATTTCAGTATGCTGAAGCTTATATTAAATTTCCATTTTCACGATAGTTCCTCTTTAAAAGATTATTCTTAGAATTCATTAGGAAACCAAACAAAAATATGTACCTTCTGTGTTGTACTTGATTCGCATGTTATTGAAATAATCAAATGCATTTTTCAGAACCCATATTCTCACTACATTGTCTTGGCCAGCTGAGGCTAACAATCGGCCACAGTGAGAAAATTTCATTGTCCATACAGCACCCTAGAAAAAGGAAGGAGGAAAAAAAAAAAGAAATTGAGTCACGGCTTTGTCATCTAAACAGCAAGGCACTTTTATACTTTTCATCATAAACCCATAGATTACCACGTGTTCTCCACTCAGATCCTGCACTACTTTGATTTGCTCAAAGTCATATGGTCCCTTAAACCCATGTGCAGCTTTAAATTTCACAGGTCTTGTGTAGGGCATGCCTTCATCATCACTGGAAGATGGGTCATCTTGATCAGTATGGAAAACTAAGAAGTCAAACATAATAAAAATGTAATGCTTAGAATGTAAAACTGGAAAATCACTATAACTACATCAGAAACATTCCAGTGTCTATTAACTCTTTGTTACTCATGAGCCAAAACAGGAATTTCTCACCTTCGTCTCTAACACTCTTCACTTTATTTACTGCACGCTCTCCATATTCTTCTGCAAGATGTTTTGCCCTTTTGACAGATTTCCCTAAAAATTTCTTCAGCTGAGTCCTTGAAATGAAGAACAAAAGAGGGCCAAGTGTATTATACTGAATAACTACAATGTACTACTTTAATTTCCCCAACAGTCTGGATTATTAAACCATAACACATACTATACTATACCCTACACAGAGGAATATTGTACAATGTTGTATATTCAGCACAATATACAACATGCTAGAAATTCACAAATACACATTTTATACCGTGTAACCATTTAAACCTCTAAAAATTACACAGTAAGTCACCTGAAGGTCTGGCAGCTTTAAAAAGTCAAAATTTCACAGTAGCTTTTAGTTCTTCACAGTTCAGAAGTGAGGTGCATTATTCCACATACATGCACACATGAATAAAATCAAACTAATTTAATTTTGAAATATATTAACTATAACTATATATCTTACGCAGCTACCTTTAGTATAAAATGCTTAATAATTACTGGGACACTATGAAAAGACAAAACAGAACAACTCAAACAAACACACACAACAAATGATCCATAAATATATATATATATATATATTATATATATATATATATATATATATATATATATATATATATATATATATATATATATATATATATATATATCACTACTAAGTATGTACAAAAGCACAAAATATTTATACATAAGGATCAATCCTTGACATTTTAGGAAAGGCTTGTATTTATCCCCTTCAGTTAAACCCCCTCTCTACGAAATTCTCCCTGCCTTCAGTTTTGCAGTAAACAAGATCCATATACAATATACAAGAAGCGTTGAAACCTCTGCACACAAATGAACACAACTATCAAATTAACATAGTAAAAATAAAACTTCATATCACACTACTTTTTGTCTTCCTTTTTTTTTTTTTTTTTACATATTTTACGAACAGATTTTGATATCACCTACAGCAGTGGTTCCCAAACTGTAGGACTGGCCCAATTGGGAAGAGTGCCCAATATTAAGCCTAATTAGGGTGAGAATTGGGAAGAATGGTTGTTTGCTCTCCTAGACACACTAATGCAACATGAATGCCAGTTAGGCTGAGATTTGGGGTCAATATGTAAATTCTGTCCTAAATATTCTTGTAACTGATATTCTCCTATATCTGTACCAATTTCATTTGATAAGATTGTACCTTCAAGGGTACCCTGACCAAAAGATGGAGCTTCTAGGAGACTTGAACTGAAAGTCTGACAACCATTGACTAAGAGAGATAATAAAACAAAGCAGAGACATCTCTTAAGAATTCTAAAATAATGTGATATAGCTCACTATCAAACTGCATATGGCAAAGCATGCAACAACAGTTCACATATGTACTATTTAATGGAAAACTAAAAAAGCTTTTGGAAAAAAAATTGCAATAATCACATTACGTTTTCTGCTTTAGTTTTCCTCCGTCAGTTTCAGATTGATGGGACTGAGGCTTTTCCTCGTCATCTGACTGTGCTGCATCATTGCTGTAAAAGACAAGGTTAAAAACCACAAGAATCTCTTGGACTCAAAATAATACTGCAGTTCCAGTGAACTTCCATTCAAGGAATTTATGGCTTCACTGGATAATCAGATATGAAAAGTGAAAAACTAACACTACTATTCTGCTAAAAGCCATCTACAAAAGTGGATGCTGTTTTTACAGCTGAGCTTGCAGAAGTCGGAATGCATGACTATGGGACAAAGTCAAAAATGCCCCAAAATGTGCCAAACACTGTTTAACATAGGAAAGCAAAGCACATGATCTGCCTATGAATGAGATAACTCAAACACTGTAAATAAGTGGTGTTCCAGTCATTGTGTGTGTCCAACCATAGGCAGAGTGTTTCCCATCCTTTGCCATCCACCAACATTAATGTTAATTGTGGGTGGGAAAACATATGCATCACATAGTAGCCTGAAGTTGCTTGTCTAAAAGGTTGTAAGGCTCATTTATAAACACTGGGCAAATTTGCACCTGGGCAGTAACCCACAGCAACCAATCAGTGATTAGCTTTTTACAGTCAGCTGCAGGATGAACACTGAAAGCAGTCATCTATTTGGTTGCTAAGGGTTACTGCCCAGGAGCAAATTTGCCTAGTGTTTATAAATGAGCCCCTGTGTGTGTATAAAAAGCAAAACTAATGTGAATTTAAATATAAAACATAAAAAAAGATTTAACTCTGCACCAGTTGTATGCCTGTACAAAATGAACACCAGTCATTCTGCAGTAAACAATGCTTATATTCTTACCTTACATACTCCTTTGTTCTTCTCATGATATATAAGGTCAAAGGATTGATGCCGGTAGGCAGTTTCTCCTCAGCCAGGCTCAAAGGAATTTCCTCCCCTGTATCCAGGTTCTTAATCATCACACTAGCTAAAATTTCCTGCAGTGGCAAAATGTGATTAATGATGTGTATCTGAACAGGGACTGTTCAGCTGACACTGTAGAAGTTTCTTTTGGAAAAGGCAAAATATGTTAAAATCAAATTTAATTGATAATATTTTTAAGGTCAGATGTTAGGCTTGTGTTAAAGGATTATTACTTCTATGAGGCATTGTTTACTTTCTTGCTTCATTACCATACAAATATAATTAAACATTCATTCCATGTTCTGGATTAATATGATAACGTTTTTTTATAATTAAATAAAAGTGAGACCTGAGAGATTTAGGGGCATATTTATCAAAAGTCAAGTTAGTTAGTTAGTTTTTTTTACCTCGGATGAACTCGAATCTCGAATAGTGTCTTATTTAAGAAAAAACTCTTAACGTTTAAAACTTAAACTAATATTACTGACCCAAAACTCAAATCGAATTTGACTAAAGTTTTTTTGAAGTTTTTTCTCCTAAAAAAAACACGGATATCAGGATGGCTTTTAACATCTTCAGTTGGTCACTGGACCTCTGCCATTGACTTCTACAGGAACTCGGCCGGTTTTAGGTGGCAAATAGTCGAATTGTTCCCAGGGTCAAGGTATGATAAATCTCTAATTCAAATTTGGATTATTCCCAACTCGAATTTGACAATCCAATTTGAGAATTCAGATTTACAATTCGAACCTTAATAAATCTGCACCTTAAGAGTTTAGAGGTTATGCCTTTTGTGTATATTTAAATATATACATGTGTGGGAGATGCTGCATGATTTTCCATATAGTATATATCAACATTACGGAACAGCTCTAACGTCTATGTAATAATATAAAAAAACAACAGTGTTCTGAATGATAAGAAAAAACATGAATTACATCATCAGTAAGCTCTCTTCCTGAGTTTGAGCGAGGTCTCTGTGGGCCAAGACATTCACTGGATTGACTGGACAGTTGTCCATCTGCTGCTTTCCCGTTTTCCTAAATACAGATATAGGGAGATTGAGTTATGATGTTTTATTGGAATATATTCCGCAAATTCCATCATACAAGGCAAGTTTATAAGATCTATAATTAATCTCTGTGCTCCTATTTTGAGACAGTATTTCAATAACATTTTCAATAACATTCAAAATCCTTTGTTTGTTATAACTAATGGACCTTGTACATATCACAACTATTTAAGCTATTACGTAATAATACTGAACAATAAAAGGCTACAGGTCAGGCTGAATATAAAATCTAAAATGTAAAAATAGGCCAACAGCATGGTACATTACACTGACACTCATAAAGCATAAACTATAATGTATGTGATCGACCCTTTTCAAGGGAGGAGCAACATTAACAAGTGAGAAAATATTTTACATACTGTACATTTATATCTATGTTTTCATTCAGCACCTACAAATGAATTATTATTTAAGATGAACTAACCTGTGCCGTGACTATTTTTTCCCCACTTGTAGCACTAGCTAAATCCAATGATGGCTGTGAATCCCTGTTCATATTTTCTGTTAATGTGTTTGGGGATAAAAGTCCTCCAGCCAAAAATCCATCCTTCTGATCTGTAAGTCACATAAAAAAAGGCATTTTAATAAGGCCTTTCTTGGATAGGGCCGAAACGTCAGATTGAAGTTCTATTCATAAATGATTATTTTATTTTATAAGTCCTGAGAGTGCAGATCCTTCGTGAAGTATGATTTAAATATTGATGTTTCTGCACCCAGGCATGCAAATTGACTTTGTCGAGAGTGCTGGTAGCCCTTTAGAATATATATATATATATATATATATATATATATATATATATATATATATATATATATATATATATCCTGCATGTAGACAGGTTGACAATGGATAATATTTATAAAGCTTCTATTAAAAAGTTACTTTATTCCCCCACCCCCCTCGGCTTGCTCCTTTATTTCAAGAGTAGCAGTGCTTAAAATACTACTGGTGCAATATATCAGGCAACCAATATTTTCTTGATTTCCTTTATGACACAAAGAGATTTTCTTTCCATAAACCATAGACACCGGCCCTTATTATCCTGTTATGGCACTCTCCAGCTTTCCCATTTAAAGGAGAAGGAAAGCTACCAAGGCAGTTTATTGCCAATAGATTAGAGACAACAGTGGAAGCTGGAATACCATTTTTATTCTTTAGAATGCTTTTTCATACCTGAGTAAACAGCTCTAGACACTGTCTCTGCTTGTTTAGGATAGCAGATGCCATATTAGCTTGCCGAGACATCACTTTCAGCCTGAGTTTCTCCCTGCTCACTCATAACTCTGGGCTCAGATTACAGCAGGGAGGGGAGGAGGGAGAGGAGCAAACTGCACAAGCTCAAGCCCTAGAGGTTTACGCTGAAAACAGTAAGTCGGATACAGAAGCCCAAATCTACACAATAGAAGGAAAGAAATGGGGTGTTTCTTTTGACAGAGGACTAAGAGCAGCATTACTAGTGTATTTATATAGACCTTTTTGCTAAAGCGTACCTAGTTTTAACCTTTAACAATGTTATTTTTTTTTTTTAGAAAGGAACTACTGATGGTTTGCTTACATTCATATTGCAAAGTAGCAGTTGTATCATAAATGAGAATATTGCAAGCAATATATAGTCCAGTGGGAAACCAGATCATGACTTCATTTAGTTAAAAAGAGCTTAAGAGACAGATACATGGTACAAGGTGTAGCATCTTTTTCAGGTTAACATTTTTTTATAAGGATGTTTATCACTGAACAGAAAAAGGCATGAATTGGATGAACCGCATAGGAGATCCTATTTTTGGCATGCTGGGCGCAGAGCTCCAACCCACATACTATTCTACCAATGTAGATGATAGTAATAATAAAGCATAATGACTGATCGTTTTTATTGCTTCCACGTTATTTTATGAGCATGACTCACTAATACACATGCATGTGCAATAGACTAGTTCTGCACCAGGTGCTACTCTTTTCTATTACTTATAGCATTATAGACATAAATCAAAATCCAGCCAGCAAAGCAATGAACTATTGAACTATACACTCATTAGTTCTCAAAATAAAACCACATACCGTAATGTTTGATACTGCCATAGATAATGTGAAGGCTTGGATATGTGGTATATCATAACACAAAGTACATATACAATTTTGCTAGTCAAATACAAATGACTTTGGGGTGTGCCACATGGAAGAGTATAAAAAGTGATCCACAATGTCAAAATTAAACCTCTCAGTCCACTGATTTAAGAAAGCACAAAACTCAACAAGCAGTATAGGTCTCTGTGGTACTGTATGCTTGGTACCATTTTGGATTCAGACCCTGTAAGTGAGAAGTGTGGATGAGGCAGGATGTGTGCAAATGATACATAAGTGAAAGTCCTAGCTGGGGTTCTCTACTGACAGAAGACAGTCTTTGAAGCTTTAGAAGTGCATTTGCATATCTGCACATTTTTCTGTCAAATTTTACATGAAGGATACAAGGTGCTTATGAAAATTTCTTAAAATACACATTCATTTCTTAAACAATTTTTTTAGCAAACAATTTTTTTTCACAAAATTATTCAGCAACTTCCACTAGACAAATACAAAAATCGCTAGGGCACAGTTTACATAGTTACATAGTTAAATCGGTCAAAAAAAGATAAAGTCCATCAAGTTCAACCCCCTCAAATGAAAACTCAGCATCCTCCATAACCTTCACATAAATTCTATATACCCATATCTATACTAACTATAGAGCTTAGTATCACAATAACCTTTGATATTATGTCTGTCCAAAAAATCATCCAAGCCATTCTTAAAGGCATTAACTGAATCAGCCATCACAACATCACCCGGCAGTGCATTCCACAACCTCACTGTCCTGACTGTGAAGAACCCCCTATGTTGCTTCAAATGAAAGTTCTTTTCTTCTAGTCTAAAGGGGTGGCCTCTGGTACGGTGATCCACTTTATGGGTAAAAAGGTCCCCTGCTATTTGTCTATAATGATCTCTAATGTACCATGGATCATTAGTTGTATTCAGTGGCATAACTAGTTGTTACTGGGCCCCATAGCAAATTCAATTTAGGGCCCCAAAATATTTATAAGTTGGCCTATTTTACCAAGATATATTAAAATTGCTAATTAATTAGGGTCTCACTGGGCCCCCTACACTCCTGGGCCCCCCTGCAACCGCAGGGTCTGCTTCCTCTATAGTTACGCCCCTGGTTGTATTACTTGCGACTATTAAGAAGGAAACCTTCATTAACTGGTTCGTCATTTGTGTAGACGAAAAATATGAGTTCAGAATCTGAGCAACCAGCTGACCCACCCCCCTTTGATATTAAGGGTCCTTAACATTTCTATTGAACTTTTATTGAACCAAAAAGGTTTTGCTCTGCAATTATGTTCCTTGCTTACAAGGGGAATATAAGGACACGTATATTTATTAAGCAGCATTTTGAACAGAGCATTTTTGTTCTGTGTTTAACACTGTGATAAGCATTTCCCACTTAATGTGTTGCAGAGATGCCCTTATACTGTCAAAGTTTGCACGTCTGAAATGTAGTGTTTTAGTGACTCCCTTATAGAACTGCCTCTGCAACAGAATTTTAAAGGAGACCATGTTATGATCACTATTCCCTAAACGCTCACCCACACAAATGCCAGAGATGAGTTCAGTATTATTAGTTATTACAAGATCCAAAAGAGAGTTATTCCTAGTAGGTTCTTTAACGAGCTGGAATTAAAAAAAACAAAACAGTTTAACCCACAGTTTAGCGTTGCCCAGCTGTTAGAAACACCCTGTCCTAGCACTTGGTGTAATCTACATTCTCAAACTGACCAGCTGCTAGCAACAATAAAAAGCAATAATTTGCACACAAAAAGAAGGAAAATCATTGCTAGTGCTAAACTTTGTTACAAAAGCCGGTTAGGGGAGAAATACGGAAACTGCCAAGCTTTTTTTGGCCTGAAACACAAGGAGTAAAGAAACTCAAAGGTTTCTTTGATGATTGATTGAGTCAAAAAGCTTGATCAACCATAAATAGGCCCCTTAGTCTCAAACCAAAGCAGGCTATACTTCCAATCACAATACAATGTATTTAATACATTTAATAAGGCCACTATTGCCCTAGGTGTTCAAAAATACCTTACTGTATAGTAAACTGGCTCAGGCAGCAATTTTTTTTTTTTTTTTTAATTTAAGTACTATGAAAGCCTAGATGTGCACATACACAATATTTTCATAAAAGTTGCATTCTCATGATACCTACACTCAAAACCAGATGATCTGTCAAAATCTGTGTCACCTTTCTTCTTACGTGGAGGAGGCGCTGGGCGTGCTGGTGGAGGGGGCCGTGGTGGGGGAGCATTTATTGGCTGTGGAGGCCGATTTGGTCCAGATTTTTTGGTGCTTGCTACTATGTCAGGCTCCACACATATCTGCCTGGGAGGTTTAGCAGGTGGTAATTGTTCTATGATATCAGATGTTGGTAATTTAGAGAACACATCTTCCACGATATTTTTTGAGGGGTCTTTAGTCTCCTCTTGAATAAGTGGAATTTCTGGTTCTTCTGCAATTTTAAGTTCTTCGGTTATTTTAAGGTCTTGAGTTAAATCAACAATATTTTCTATTGCAGATGGTACGTAAGCAGAATCAGCCGAAGGACCTGCATCTTGAGACCTACTAATGTCTGGTTCTAAATATTCACTGATCTGCTGCTGTAAAGGATCTTCCACACCATCATGGAAGGTAGACTCTGTAACTACCAGTTCAGGAATATTGCTTAGAAGATCTTGCTTAGTTTTTACAGAGTCCCCGATTAAAGTTTCATGTAATACTTCAGTTTTCTCCTCTACAACTGGATTTTCATTTTCTGTGTCACTGCACTTCTGGCTTTCCTCAATAATGCTGTCAATAATCTAAAAATGAAAACAAATATAACATAGCATCATTTTATCGACTTGGCATCCACAAAACATCTCTACTGTCAAGTTTAATAATCATTGATGTAGCTACAGAAATTAGACCATATACCTTTGTGATACCTTTTATTGGCTAACTGAATAAGTAACAATTGCAAGCTTTCGGAGCACACAGGCCCCTTCTTCAGGCAAAATACAAATGAAAGGCATGAAAGGCATCATATCTGTTAGATCATTGAAAAAGGGTTTATGGGCAATAAATGAGAAAGTTACAGATAGAGAGAGATAACTTGTAGAGATAATAAAAGTAATTAGGGTGGGTTGTAAATAGTCCAGGGGTCTGGATTCAGCCAGGTCACATAGCTTGAACTAAACCAAGACAGAATACGGTAAGCTTAACACAACAGTGCAAATTAGGAATTGGACAAGATACAGGTACATATAAATAGACTACAAATAGGAATTGTGACCTGTAAAGATAATACAATATTACAGCCCAGAAATATGATCTAACAGTACTGTATATATATGATGTGCCTTTCAAGCCTTTCATTTGTATTTTGCCTAAAGAAGGGGCCTGTGTGCGCCGAAAGCTTGCAATTGTTACTTATTCAGTTAGCCAATAAAAGGTATCACCAAACTACATTTTCTGCATTTTTTCAATGGCTAACACGGTACAACATCTCAAAACCATATACCTATGTAAGTAGAAATATACAAACATCGACATTATACATATTCTTGAAGAATGTAAATCAATAAACAGCAGTTCTCCAGTTTGGAATTTAAGCAGCTGTCGGGTTACTAGAGTTCTATTTATCCTAGCAAACTGGAAGTGGACAGACAATCACAGACTGGAAAATGAATAGGAGAGGAACTGAACAAAGTTCAAATAAAAAGCAAAATTAACATTGTAGCATCACAGAGAATAATTTTATTGGCTCCAGATATTCTATAGCATTTTAAAAGTTAATTTACTGGCGAACTAATTATCTGGCATTCTCACATAAATGGGTGACCAATTCCGAAAAAATATAATTCCAGATAATCTGGTATATTCCAGAGTTTTATTTCCTTGCCACAAGGCTGTGACAAATGACAAAACGTTGCTCGCCTTTAAACTTTTTTTGGCAATTCTTTCTATTATTTATGTAAGCGAAACCTTTTAATGTTATCTGGCTTAGGAATCAGCTTAATGTAATGACATACAGTTCAAGTAATTCTACCAGAGGCTTTCCAGTCTGCAATTCAGGCCACTTCAGGTTGATCAGTTCTACTGACTCTAAGGCCAATGGCACAGGTTTCTCAGGTGGAAGATAAATGCCTGATGCCTTCCCAATATGCTTGTTATTTAGATGAATGGTAAACATTTCTCACACCTCTTCACTAGTTGTTTTTGGAACAGAAATAAGAAAGATACTTTTTCAAGCATGACACTTCCTGTCACTGGTGGTTTCAACTAATCAAAATGACAGGTAGCCGAATCTGCAGCAGCAGAATTTAAAAAGACACAAAACATGGGAGAGTATAGTCCACAAAATTCTTAGTGCTTAGTTTTTTCCTGAAACGCTTCTATTTTTCCTCTTACAAATATACTCTTTACCATAAAATGCTAGACAACTGGCACTTTTATGACAGATGATACAGCAAAATATGTCTATATACTGTACATGCAAAAAAAAAAAAAAAAAAAAGAACCATCATAAACCAAGACATTCAGCTGTGTGTTGTATTATATTTCTTAGTGCTTTTAACCTGAAATATACCTCTTTTGAGTCATCTTGCTTTAGTTCTATGTTTCTAGTTTCAGCTTTCTTGGAATAGGTGGCCTCTTCCTGTGAAAGTTAGCACATAGTTACAACACAAACATTATACATTCACTAAATATTTACATAAAAAAAATCAGCTTCTGAGAAGGCAAGTGGTAGAATTGTCAAGGGCAACAGAATTGAGAACACAAACAAAGTATATATTTCTGTTTAGATGTAGTCTTAGATGGCTGGAAAAAAAGAGTTTACATAAATACATCACACCCCTGAAGAAGTAGGTACTAGGAACATTTCTGCAATTTAGATGTTACTTATGCCTGACTCCGCAGCCCATTCCTACAAATTATATGGGGTCATACCCAACATGGCTGCCAAGCGAAACAAACAGACCTAATGCAGTATAGAGGATGGCCTTAAAATAAATCCAGCATATCTGATCAGTTTGCATTCTCTCAAATGCTTACAGTTTACAGCGGTTTTATGTGTGGATATGTCACTGTGATAACAGCCTCTTGGTTTAAGTGCCTGTTTATTCATTCAAACTACAGTGCTGTTTGGCAAGTGGCAATTTAAACAAAATAAGGAGTGCTAAAAAAGTCTCACTATGAAAATTACATGTTGTAAATGGCTACAAAGAAACTGTCAGCCCCAATGATGTTGGGCCTCTCTCAACATCATTGTGCATGAAAACATCTGAAAACTGCCCTTTTTCACACTGCATATTGCTCACTGAGTATGCAGACATCAGATTCAGAGGGGTAAGGCCTTGCTGGGGGAACCTGGTAAAGTTTGCATGCATGGGGATAAAGGTCACCCATATATTTATAAATACGTATAAAATGTCTGGCACCCCAAAGCAAAAATAGGATGATGTTACAAATGGAATATTTTACATGATTTTATTTTGGCCCCTTGAAAAACGTAAAATGGCGGTACAGGACACTAATGGCGGAACTATAATTTGAAACTCTCTGGATGACTGGTTTCTGGATCATAAATCTCATACCTGTGTCAAAATATACGTAAGCTGATATAAATATAACTGTGAAAAAAATGTAGCTCACACAAAGTACAACCTAACAGGTAACTTTACACTGGCACAAAGTAAGAGGAGTCAGTAAGAATGTGATATCAGTTATTCTCCTGCAGTGGGGCTTAACCTGTAAAATATTACAGGAATGTTGATGGCTAATTAACAGATCACAGAGCTGTGATTAGATAAGCAGCACTGGATTCCTTGTGCAAGATCAGGAGCCCTTCGTTCATGTTATAAATCGACATTAAAGGGTTTCCACATAAGAGCCACTCCCTTTAGAAAAGAAATGCAAACATTTCTCCACCTGGTACTGTACTTCCACAGGTGTCTGGCTACCAGAAAGTACAAAGTTTAACAGAGATATATAGAGATATATATATATATATATATATATATATATATATATATATATATATATATACACACACACATATATATATATATATACACATACATACATATATATATATATATATATATATACATACATATATATATACATACACACACACAGTAAGGTCCATAGGTCCATAAATCTTTGGACTGAGACAACTTTTTTCTAACTTTGGTTCTGTACATTACCTTTATGAATTTTAAATCAAACAACTCAGATGCAGTTGAACTGCAGGCTTTCAGCTTTAATTCAAGATTAAAAAGAAAAGAATAGCATAAAAATGTGAGGAACTAAAGCCTCTTTTTTAACACAATAACTTCATTTCAGGGGCTCAAAAGCAATTGGACAAATTTAAAAACAGAAAATAAAATGTTAATTTCTAATACTTGGTTGAAAACCCTTTGCTGGCAATGACAGCCTGAAGTCTTGAACTCATGGACATCACCAGATTCTGGGTTTCCTCCTTTTTAATGCTCTGCCAGTCCTTTACTGCAGCGGCTTTCAGTTGCTGTTTGTTTGAGGGCCTTTCTGTCCAAAGTTTCGTCTTCAACAAGTGAAATGCAGCTCAATTGGGTTCAGATCAGGTGACTGACTTGGCCATTCAAGAATATTCCACTTCCACTTGGATGTATGTTTTGAGTCATTATGAAACGCCTCCCAATCAATTTGACTGCATTCAGCTGGATTTGAGCAGACAGTGTCTCTGAACACCTCAGAATTCATTCAGCTGCTTCTGTCCTGTGTCACATCACGGATAAACACTAGTGTCCCAGTGCCACTGGCAGCCATGCACACCCAAGCCATCATACTGCCTCCCCCATGTTTTATAGATGATGTATGCTTTGGATCATGAGCTGTTCCACGCCTTCTCCATACTTAGATATTTTTTTTTAGCAAAATCCAATCTAGCCTTTCTATTCTTAATGTTTATGAGTGGTTTGCGCCTTGCAGTGCACCCTCTGTATTTACTTTCATGCAGTCTTCTCTTTATGGTAGACGTGGATATTGATACACCTACCTCCTGGAGAGTGTTGTTCACTTGTTTGGCTGTTGTGAAGGGATTTCTCTTCACCATGGAAATGATTCTGCGATCATCCACCACTGTTGCCTTCCGTGGACGTCCAGGTCTTTTTGCGTTACTGAGTTCCCTAGTTCTTTCTTTCTTTCTCAGGATGTACCAAACTGTCAATTTTGCCACTCCTAATATTGTAGCAATTTCTTTGATGTGTTTTTTCTGTTTTTGCAGCTTAAGGATGGTTTGTTTCACCTGCATGGAGAGATCCTTTGACCACATGTCTGTTCACAGCAAAATCTTCCAAATACAAGCCCCCCCACCTCAAATCAACTCCAGGGCTTTTATCTGCTTCATTGATAATGACATAATGAAGGAATTGCCCACACCTGCCCATGAAATAGCTTTTGAGTCATTTGACCAATTGCTTTTGAGCCCCTGAAATGAAGTATTTGTGTTAAAAAAGGCTTTAGTTCCTCACATTTTTATGAAATATTTTTGTTCAACCCACTGAATTAAAGCTGAAAGTCTGCAGTTGAACTGCATCTGAGTTTCATTTTAAATTGTGGTAATATACATAACCAAAATTAGAAAAAAGTTGTCTCTGTGCAAAGATTTATGGACCTAACTGTATATATGGACAAAAAACAAACTAATTGTCAGTCTTCCATAGGACAGACCTAGACATGCCATTGTTCATATCAGAATGATATGACCTCTCCACTGCAAACCATGAGACCTTATGCTTACCTAGTCAGAGCTGTAATCTGGAAATGTTTTTGACATTCTTTATTTGTTTACATTTTACAAAAATAAAATCGAGTTGATATATCTGTAACAAGTTTGCAGCAGAGATTGAATTGCTAGAGATTGAATTGCATGGTTGTCTACAAAAGAAAACAAACTGGCAGACATTTGAGTACTCAATTCAAAGGGGAATGGCAACCTGAAAAACAATTATTAAAGTTATTCATAAATGTAATTCTGGAAACAAATTAGCAGAAGTCAGTTCTCCTGTTCTTAAAGGACAAGGAAAGTCTAAAATAGAATAAGGCTAGAAATGCTGTATTTTGTATACTAAACATAAGCATGAACTTACTGCACCACAAGCCTAATCAAACAAATGATTTATGCGTTCAAAGTTGGCCACAGGGGGCTGTCATCTTGTAACTTTGTTAAACATCTTTGCCTGACCCTGCACATGCTCAGTGTGGTCTGGGATGCTTAGGGATCGTCATAAACAAAGCTGCTGGAGTTCTGAATGGCTGGGAATTAAGGTTGGGGCTCCCCCTGCTGTTTATAAGTATGATTGTTTCCCTGCTCAGCAGTTAGGTACCATCTGACAATTCCTATCCACAGCAGTAAATGAAGGGAGAATTTCACTGCATACAGTCAGGTTTCTTCTAAATACGGTACACATGTTTTAATTATAGTATATTGGAGATAGGTTTCTTTTTCATTAAAGTAAGTAAAAATGGGATTTTATTATTTTGCCTTTCCTTGTCCTTTAATCAACAGGCTTCTGTAACACTGCTTCAACAGTCAGACCCAGCAGTGCAGAAAACAAAAGACAAATACTGCTTTAAATTGCAATGACATTTATTGAAAAGATTTTTTCTTGAAAAAAAAACAAAACATATTTTTGGTTCCGCATCCCCATTACTGGTAATTAAAAAGCCGTAATTGGCAGATTTTTATATTAATTTGGAAATGTAGTTCCTGGATGGCAATAAAAAAGATTTTTAATGCACTGAATATTTAATGTAAGATTTGTACGTAATAAAGCTCCAAAATGCTGTCAAAATACCTTACTTGACAATCAGCTTGCTAGCTGTATATTGTTTTTTCAATTTGCCGCTTAAAGCTAATTGCACAATAGACTCTTGAACATTGCTGCAATCAAGCTGAAAACAAAGCAATTGCAGGTAGCAGACTATTGGTGACAAATCTCTCAAGCACAGGCCTATCTGTCACTGTCATGTGTCTCTTTACCAAAGATCTCTATGTGACAGGCTGATACTGGCCCAAGGGTGAAGTTGTGATCTGTGCATGTGGAACATTCCCCCTCAAAATATTTGTATTTTAGAAATGCAGTGCTACTAGCCAGAGGTGAGGCATTATTAAGGGCTAAGAGGGTTCCTTCTCAGATGGTATAATTCAGATGATGGCAAACAAATGTGAAAGGGAGAAAGTAGGATAGATTTGGGTGCAGCTTTGTCAGCTAAAATATGCTTTGTAGAATATATACCACCTACCATCAACCTTAGATTGTGCATTGTGAAGAAGCATATCACTAGTACAATGTATATGTATTCACTAATCACAAACAGTTTCCCTTTAAGAAAACCCCACATGTAATAAAAGGTACTAAGTTTGCCCATGGCATCCAATAAAAAAAGGTAACTTTAAAACAAATGACCAGTAAAGATGTACCTGCTTGATTTGTTGCTATGGGTTACTGCATCTGGGCACTAAGTGCCCTTCGTTACATTTCAACCCGATTTAGGTTTACCTTAAAGCCATACCAACACGTTCCTATAAAAATCATAGGAACTTGTCTAGGAGCTGCTGCACGCTGAATATATTCCACTAAAAGCCCCAAAAAGTCACCCCAGCCCCACGAAACTTTGTTAACTTGACCCTCTGACACTGCTAAATGATCTTCCACATTGCTTCAGTGATGCTGGGCTGGGCGCGTATCGATCCTTCTATAGTCTAGAGTCCTGTTTTCATTTGTAATTGGCCTATGAAAGGATTGTGCAGCTTTTAGTTGAAAATATTTGGCGTGCAGCAGCTCCTAGATATGGACATGTTCCTCTGATTTTTATAGGAGTGTGTTGGTATCGATTTAAGGGTAAATAGCTACATTAGCCCTTTTGATAGTACCAGGTGTGTGACCGGTTATCCAGAATGCTCAGGACCTGGGGTATTCCTGATAATGGATCTAATGAAATTTGGATCTTCATACCTTAAGTATACTATAAATATTATACTATATATATTATACTATAAAATCCTTTAAACATTAAATAAACCCAATAGGCTGGCTTTGCTTCCAATAAGGATTAATTATATCTTAGTTTGGATCAAGTACAATGTACAGTTGTATTACTACAGAGAGAAAGGACTTTAAAGACTGCCATTCCTTAATTTGGAGCTTTCTGGATAACGGGTTTCCGATTGACGGATCCCATTCCGGTCCTAGCAAACATGGGATTGGTTGTAGCAGAGTATTATACCGTGTTAGCCATAGATCAAAACCAGAAAATATAGTTTAGGTGATTCAGGCATGGATATACAGAAACTAAAAGATAATATTTATACACACTAGCACTGAGTAAAACAATGTTATCGATCTGACAAGTATGTGTGAAATCCATCCCATACAGATGTTGATCCACATTCCTCAGCTAGGGTCCTCTGTAGAGGTTAATTAACACCTAGTGGTATAGGTACCCAATGTGGTATGGTTACCCTGTCTGTAGTGTAAATATGGGTGCAGGTTTTAGACCCTGATTGCAGGCAGGCTGTGGTGCCACTTTCTGCTGGGGTGATTCTTACAATTCATTTTTTAATGGTTTTGTAGTTGTCTATATTCTAGTGGGGGGGGGGGGGGCTCTGGGAATATATTTCTCAGCCCATCATCCACCTGTATCATGTGGATTGTATGCAACAACAAGGGGACTGGTCATTCCTTGTAGTTTGTTTGTATTGGAGGAGTTTATAACTGGGTATAGCGACAGCTCTTTTGATTTGGTTATCTGTTGTTCTGGGGTTGTATCCTTGTTTGATAGGGTCTGAGCAAATAAGAGTATATTGTATTGCCTGTATATGATTGAGCTACTTATATATTTGGGGTGGAGGTATGCCTCAGGTATATGCCTCTTGTTTTATTTTTGTAAACAGAGATGACAAGGTTCCTATCTTTTATTTCAATAGTGGTGTCCAGGAAACACATTTTTGTTTTGATGGTGAGGTGCAAAGTGTTGTAGCTATTGTAGAAGGAAAGGAGGCCCTCTTCACTTGCAGTCCAGATTAACAAAATGCCATCAATGTAATGGAAGTAATCCATTGTTTTAATGGTACAGGATGAGAAAAATGTATCCTCTAACCGGGTCATAAATAGATTTGCGTATTGTGGCACAAAGTGACAATTCAATGCACAGCCCATTTGTTGTAAGTGTATTATTTGTAGGATTGGTTGAACAGCTAAGCTCTGCTATTGCAAGTACAATTGGTAGGTCTGGATTCCAAAAGAATGGGGATAATAGTGTAAAGAGCTTAATGTCCATTGTGGCTAAGATGGCTCCATTGGGTATAGGACCTAAGGCCACAAGTTTGTTGAGGAGGTCCATCGCATCTTAAATGTAGATGGGTGTGTTGTGAACCAGTTGTTTCTGAATGTTTTTTAACCCATCCAGACATTTTCTTTAAGTGAATTCTATTCCTGAGATTATAGGTCTTCCAGGGTTACCCAATTTATGGATTTTGGGAAGCATGTAACAGCAACCAACTTTGGGATCCTCAGGAATTAGAGTGTTGACCATCCACTGTGGTCTACTTTATTCTGTGTGTGAAATGCCCAACTACAGGCTTATACCGCTAAATGACTGTAAGATCTGCACCCAGTTGACATACACAAATGACTTGACCCAGGACATCCATCACCTCAGAACTAGGTGTTAATTAACCTCTACAAAGGACCCTAGCTAAGGAACGTTCATCAATATCTGTATGGGAAGGATTTTACACCTGATTGTCAGATAGATAACATTTTGCTCAGTGCTAGTGTGTATAAATGTTTTGATCTTTTAGTTTCTGTGTATACCATGCCTGTAGCAGGGTCCTAAGTAGTCCCAAAAGCTTGCATTTTTTTAATCTACTCTGTTAGCCAATAAAAGGTATCATCTACTTTACATTTTATGGGATTGGTTGTCTGTAAATCAGATATCCAGAAGCTCTTAAATAGATGGCAGCCCACCATCAATTTTAGCAAACAATGCTTTTTTTTTTTTAAATGTTATGTGGCCTTTTTTCTAAAATAATAAAAGGGTACCTAATATTTGGTAACGTCAAAATTGGGTCAATATTGGGTTTCTGCAATGTATAAATGTTTTTAAGTAGACAACCCCTTAAATTACAGAAAAATCCATATTGGGAACACCTCCAATACCAAGCATTCCCGGATAACAGAGCCCATATCTGGGCTTGTGACTGATGACAAGTCACGGTCTCTGGACCAGTACAAAACATCTTGCAACAAGAAAAGTTGCATCTGAAAAAGCATCCATGGTATAAAAGCTAAGGGGTGAGCAACAGAGATAACATGGATTGGTAGGTTGAGAAATCAAGGTTTCAAATGCCACAAAATTCATTTTCAAGTATGGGCAACTCCCTTATTATGCAAGGCCGCATACAACATCAAACTAGTTTTCCCTCATTGTACATTCATTGGCTTAACAAAAGTGTATTGTGGGAATTTCATCAGTAAGATTCTGCCTTGCTTGATCTACAATGGAAGCATTTGCTTGGTTGCCCCTTAATATACAGACTAATGTACTGAAATAAAGATCTCTTTCACTGCCACAAAGTTTAGAAGACAAAGTTTGTAGTGCATTTTCTGCCATTCTGCTCTTGCTATGTTGAAATATGCAGATATTCCATAAATTGTCCTGGCAAAAATGCAATTTTACAATACGAATATAATTCCATCTTTTCTTTTGGTGACAGCCCTGAGTTCTATGGAATAGTGAAATGGTCCTCAAGAGCTCTCCCATTCATGTACTCGTAACGTACAACACATCCTCACAGGCAACATTACCTACAGGAATGGAGTACAGGTCTACCTACAATTAAGCATAACCAAAATATTTTGCATTGGGCAGTCATAAATTAGGCTTACCTTCAGAATAAAAGTTTCAGATTTCAGAGGAGATCTGCAAAAAAAAAAAACAAAAAAAAAAACAATATTACAAATCAATTACAGTTATGACACAGTTATGAGATGTTGTATTCTTAGGAACCTAGTAAATTTTTAACAGTATTTTCTTCACTATTTTCCATTTTTTTCAATATATACCCTCTTTTAGTCATCTACTAGTCTCTCATTAAAATGACTGCCTGTTTGGGTAAACTTGACCTTAGCAACTAGAAACTGCTGAAATTCTAAACTGCAGCGTTGATAAAGAAAAAGCTCCAAAAAAGACCAACTACAAATTGTCTCAGAAAAGCTCTAGCTATATCATACTGAATTTCATTAACGACCCTTTCACAAAAAAATCTGCTTTCTGATGTCACGGACATGGGTAACCTGGCAGCATTCTAAATTTTCATAAACAGAAACCACAAAATATATAAGTAAAATATGAATAGACCATATGGCATCAAAGTTAAATGGTCTGTTCACCTTCAAAAATGTTTTATTCTTTTCTTTTTTTTTTTTTACACAAAATAAGTTTTGCAAAGGTGATTTTTTTGCCCCATTAATTCTAATGCTGAGGACACACAGTGAGAAGCTCACCCTCCCCTCCCTTCTGCATCTTTGTATATCTACATTGAAAAGTACAGCTTCCCCCTGAGTGCAGGTATAAGGGGCAGAGGTTAACCAAAAATTCAAACGTCATCTTCCTAAGTGTCATGTCCTGTTTTCAATCGACAGCGTTGTAGAATATTTTTGCTCAATACATAGAATAACTGATCATACACTGTGCTGCAACAACACTGTAACTGGCTCTAAAATACATTTGCCGTAGTTGGGGCTAATGCACTTAGATTAGAACAGGGCAAAAAAAACAGCTGACAGAAAACAAATGCTGTCTAAAGTAGAACAGGGATTTTTAAAAATTGAAGATATGGAGTGTGATCTTTTAAAGTTACAATTCTCTACACTTAAGGAATAAATTACGAGATTATTATTATTATTATTATAAGGTGTGCCTGTGTGTATTCCTAGTTTAATAATACAAACAGTGCATATCTTTTAATATACTCTGACTGATTGCAGGCATTATGCCTGTACAGAAATACTCCGTATTCAATGCCTAGCTTACATGTGAAAAATAACGTTATTTCAGTACCACACAAATGTAATCTATGGCATCACTTATTTGCAACAAGCTTATCGATTTTTAAAAAAGGAAATAAAATGTACTGTATCTAGCAGGCAGCAATTATATTTAGGCCTTCCTGTAGCACATTTTTCTGGATATTCCAGAAAGGGGTGATCTGGTGAATATACTTTTGGATGCAGATTTATTAAGGATCGAGTTGTGTTTTCCATAAAAAATTTGAGTTTTCGCTGTTAATTTTGAGTCAAAAATCTATTTTCCGGGTTACATAAAAAACGTGAATTTTTCGAGATTTATTACACTCCGATCCTGGAAACAGCTTGAATCCGAAAACCTGTCATGTAGGAGTCAATGGCAGAGGTCCATTGAACCATTTGAAGATGTCAATAGCCTGCATGATGTTGAGTTTTTTCAGAGGGTTTTGCCTGAAAACTCGATCAATTTGAGCGACTCACATTTTTTTTTTCACCAATCAATTCCAGTTTTCCGGTTGTTAACCCTAAACTCGCTGATTTGAGTTTTTTCTTAACTTAAAATCCATTCGTGTTGTGAATTCATTTGAGGTATAAAAAAATCTGTAAAATTCGACCTTTGTTAAATAATGCTGTACACTTGCATGACCTGGGGAGATCATTCCTATGTCAGCAGGTATTAAGGATGCACGGAGCTGTTTTTGGCACTTTAAGGGGCCCAAAAAGGGGCAAAATTGTGTGCAGATGCTTTTTTTATGCAACTACCAACAGACAGGTGAGTGCAAAGATGGCATGCTGTTGTAGACACTTTTATTCTGCTCCTTGTAGCTCTAAATGCTTACAATGTTGAGGAAAGCAGTCTTTCTACACACATATATATATATATATATATATATATATATATATATATATATATATATATATATATATATATACATATACATACATATACACTGTTAAAGAGGATGTTGACCTTCCAAACACTGTTGTCTTCAGATTGTTCACCAGAACCTTTTTCAATTGCTTTTAATGCTTTATCTTTTATGGTTTTTCCAACATTTAAATGTTAAGTTTCATGTCTGCCTGTCTCTGGTGTGTGGCAGCTCAGTAACCCAGATGCAGATTCTGAACTGTTACAATTGGCTACATCAGTTGATACATTCATGCAGGATCTGTGGATTATTAGCAATTATTGTATCAATTAGCTAAAAAGGGACAAAAACAGAAATCTATTGACTAAGGTATCAGTTTAGAACAGTTTACAAAGTCAGTGACCATCCTGGATCTGCTTTAGAAAGATGAAAGTAAAAAACGAAATTGTAAAAACGGTAACACAGAGAAAATAGAGAGTAGTTGAAAAAAGTCTTTATTTCTCGTTAACTATCCAAAAACAACTAAACTAAAAAAAGTGTTGAAAGGCGAAAAACCCCTTTAATGTCCCGCTGTAACATAGGCCTTAATGTAATACAAACTAACTAAAAACCATCTTGTTACTGGTGAATACAAACAAGTCTTTGTTCTAATAAGACCAATACTAAAAGGATTTTATGAATTGTGGATATTTAAAGCCGCCTCGACTAAAGCCTTGTGTAAAGGTAATCCCAATAATTACAGAAGTAATGTACTTATTCTGGGATACTCTTTGAAAGGAACTATTATTAGATTTTATAATCTGTGATTTACCCTTTAGCAGCATTGCAGCTAGTGATATGACATTTTGTTCAAGTGTGCCACAATGATCTGATCTCTGGCAGTTCTATTCTAACTTGCTAAATACAGAGAAAAAAATAAATATGTTTTAAAAATGTAAATTATTTATTTAAAATGGAGTCTATGGGAGAAGGCATTCCTGCAAGTTGAAGTTTCTGGATAACGGGTTTCCGAATAACGTATTTTTTTATCTGTGCATATAATCCATAAAAACGTAATTTATACTGTGAAGCATATCCTTTGATATGCTAATAATAGGGATGAACCGAATCCCGAATCCTTTGTGAAAGATTCGGCCGAATCGCAAATCCTTTGTGAAAGATTAGACGGAATACTGAAACAAGGGGGACAGAGAACCGTGCGCGCACCGCATGGCTAAAAAACGTTTGACTTTCTTATTTTTGTGATGAATAGTCATGTGATTTTTTTTGGATTTGGTTTGGCCATGCATGTGTCCTGGATTCTTTGCATCCCTATCTAATACTAAACGACTATAGTACACAATTGAATAGCCCAACAGAGGGCATATCGGTAAATTCATAAATTCACACAAATTGCAAAAGTCAGTTAAGATGCTAAATTTATTCATAGCAAACACATACGCCATTTCACATTTTCCTCAAGCATTGTGACACATCTGAATGTACTTCATAAGCAAAGTAAACACTGGGCAATATGTGCAATATTTAACAACTATAAATGCTTTGCATATATGTATTTCAGAGCAAACCTGTTTCTTCCTTACCAGGAAATCAAACTTGTTCTTAGTTCATTTGTCCTAACAAGCAGAGAATACACAAACATGTGCACAAAATATCAGTCATTGGCCAGGTTAATGCAAGGCACGCTCCATCAAGTGAAAAACAAAAATTAAAAACTCTCAGTATCTGCCAGCTAATTGACATTTAACTCCTGTGCAGCCATACCTGCATTGTTTTTGTTTCTAACAAGCCATCAACCATTTATTTCTTTAATAATATTTTCATTCAGGATCTGAGATTATGTATGACATCTGAGATATTTTAGTTTCTGTAAATATAAACTGTACAACAGTTTCAGAACCAATAAACTATTAACTATTTCTAGTGCTACTTCTTTTTATACAGCTAAGTATCAACTCGCTGGCCCTTCAGCTTCCTTAAATATTGGTAGAAAAGTAAAACACACATATTAATGGCAACAGACCACAACAAATATACAATTCAATGGCAATAATCGGTTGGGCCATAAACCAAGCTTGGTGCTGACTTAGGACCCTTTCAGGATAAGATTGCTAACAGAAATGGTCTGGACCTGACCCTATAAGCCAACTGTCAATTTTACAGCTGGTCTATAGACTGCTGCAGTTGTAACATACTATTTTCGTATGGTTAAACTGCAGGCATTTCTTCACTGGGTCAGAAAAGCATCACCAACTGGAAGAGTTCTAAGTGTATATGAATAATTTAATTTATCAATCATGCAATAGAGAGGGTGAGTTTTTTTTTCTTAAATGAGAAAGAAAAAGTACATTAAAAGTAAGCTTATAGTAACCCTCTTAAAGGAGATTCTTGGTAGGGTACATTTGGCTAATGGAATCTCAACGAAAGCCTTCCAGATCAGTTAGGACAAGTAACTCGACTGCTAAAACTAGGGATGCACCGAATCCAGGATTCGTTCGGGATTCAGCCTTTTTCAGAAGGATCCATCCGAATCCTTGTGCATGGTGGAACCGAATGCTAATTTGCAAATTAGAGGTGGGAAGGTATATCATGTGACTATCACAAAACAAAAAATAAATTAAAAAAAAAAGTCCCTTCCTGCCCCAAATTTGTATATGCAAATTAGGTTTCTGTTTGATATTAAGACAAATCTTTCAATAAGGATTCAGCTGAATCACAAATAGTGGATTTGGTGCATCCCTAGCTATTACTAAATCTCATTTTTTACATCTGAAGTTAAAAAGATCACTAGTGAGCATTGTTTGCCCAACATTGACTAGTGGTGTTTTTAAAGTTGACAATAAAAATGATGTCAGGTAGTGATAGTATTTGTACAGCCAGCAAATCTTATGTCTGTGAGCCACTGAATGGGACAGTCTTGTCCTACCTTAGCATATGTTTCAATAAAACTGACAATATTATCTATAGCTAGAATATGCCAAGCCCAGACCCCATTCCAAGCACACTGACTGGGGAAAAAAAAGCATCTCATGAAAAAAAAAATTAATTGTAAATATTTATTTCAAGTAATATCATGATCCAGATATCCATTGTATACAATGCTACAGGAATATTCTCCAGATATCAAATAAATCTGACATGTCAGACGTAAAAATTGTTATACCATACCCCATTCCTGACAAACCATACCTGATAAATTTAATAATCCCAACAATTTCCCAAAAGTGTGGAGTTGTGGTGACTGTGCATGTGGCTTTTGCTAATTTAATGCACTTTATTCTTTTAATAAACTGAGTAAGCGATAATACATTTGTAGCCTCCATTATTTAATCCGGGCTTATTGACTGAATGCAAGATCCACTTCCATACACATCATTATATACTGCCTGATATTAATCTTAAAAACCAAAACCTTTTAGAGTGCACTTTTTATCACTGAAGATATTCCTCTATACCTTCCGTCACTAAGACATTGGTGTGATGAGGCACTGGGAAATATCTCTCCCCAGAGGGTAATTTGACCCTTGCAATATTTACAGCCAAAAACAAATCGAGCAGAATAGGTAGGAATATGAAAACAAAACATTTGATGGCTAATGTCAGCCATATTTTTTTATTATTTATAAATGTTCCTTCAGTTGCACCTGACTTTTGGGATATGGTTACCAAGCAAAGTGTCAGCACTGAAAACTGTGCATGTCATCAGTATCCTCTGGAACTGAAAAGCAATCTCAAATCACAAAGCTGAAAGGGAAAGGAAAAACATAAGGACAGATTTTACTGAATCCGAATCTGACCTACTTCATTCATGCTTATATGGCTGCCCGTAGCTTGGGGCTAGGAAAATGATGATCTATCTATTATTTATTATCTGTTATGTATATAGCACTGACATATTTACGCAAGGCTTTACAGAAAGGCATCAGTCACATCAGTACCTGCCATAGTGGGACTTACAGCTTAAGGGCCGCCCTATAACATTTACAAAAAACTAGGGTCAATTTATATCAGGAGCCAATTGACTTGTCAGTGTGCTTTCGGAGTGTAGGAGAAAAAGGAGTAACCAGCTATGCAGACACATGGACAACACAGAAACCTCTGTGCAGATAATGCAAGGCAAGGAGTGCAAACAATGAGAGACGTAAGTGGACAGAAACAAAATTCAGACTGCAACAGACTGTTGCCTACACAAATGGGCATAACTAGGCCTTGAGAAATGAGTGACCAAGCAGCTCCTTGTTGAAACAGAATGCCCTTAGTTGCTATGTATATTGTTTACTGTAACCGGACATATTAGCACTGGGATAGGCACTACTCATCATCCTTTCTTTCGTTTCACTGATAAAAAAAGATATTCCAATAATAAAGTATACATACTAACAGGAAAACCTTGGTTCTATAACCACATATTTTTAACATGCCAGTATAAATCTGGACTACTCCAATAACATTTTGGAACGCTGAATAAAATTTAAGACTCCATTATCACAGAGCAGCTACCTGCAGCACCCACTGAAATATAACTCTTAAAATAATGCTGGGACATATAGTGTTAATAAAACAACTGGAAGGTGCAGTTTGGGCAACCCAATTACACTTTGTATTTAAACTGTAATCAGAATACAAACAAAGGCATTTGGATAAAGATCAGCCTGAACAAGATGAAACTATGGATTCAGTCATGTTGAAATGCAATGGGAGGAGCACCTGCAATTATTAGGCACTTAACTGTCTAATCTGTTAATAACAAGCCAATAACCCAACCAGTGTTAGAGGGTTCAACAGAGAACTTTACACCGTGGGTCCACTCTCATATAATAAGAAGGACCAACTTGTAGGATTTTATATTTGACAATACAGTAGTTGAAATAAGAATGAATTGATGAAAAGTGTGCCCTTGGGAATTTTAGCCTGTTGTTACCCTGAATCCAAAATCAAGAGAGACTAAGGGGAAAATTACTTACCTCCGAAAAACCGCTAGTGTTGCCTTCGCCGAACTTCGCCAGGCGTAGATTCGTCAAGGATGTGCAAAGTTGCGCAAGCGATAGTACGATCAGCCATTCGAAGTTACGCTAGCGAAGGCTGATTTGCTTACGGCGCCAAATTTAAAAATGAATGGACGTGTATGCTGCAGCGCACATTACACTACACAATCCCAGGGAAAGTCAAGCATTTTTTTGGGAAAAATTTTCTACTTTTTTTTTTTTCAAATTCCTATCTACTCTATTGCACTTCGCCTGGTCTAACCTGGCGAAGTCAACTCTGGCAAAAAGAGGTAACATTCATAAACTTAGTAAATTTGTGTAATTTTGCCCTTTCGCAAGAGTGCAACTTCGCCAGGCTGCGAAGTTGCGCTACAATATCTTAATTCGTTGGCGAATTTTCACCAGGACCACTGTTAGTAAATTGGCGAAGTGGCAAGATGACGTCACGCTGGCAAATTTTCAGTTTAGTAAATTTGCCCCTAATGGGGTTATTTATCAAAATCCGAATTTATCTCATTATTTTTTTAAATAAACTCCGACCAAATCCGCAATGGGTTATTTGCCCTTATTTCCCGAAAAAATTCCAGTACGGGAAAAAAAAATTGAAAAACTTGTGAAAATCGTACAAAAATGGGAATTGTACAAATTTTTTATGTTTTTTTTTTCTCTAAAAGTTTGGATTTTATAGTAAAAAAAAAAAAAAAACTCACATTTTTCAAGTTTTTGCCATTCAGACTTAAATAAATAACCCCCTAAAAGTTGTTAAATAATCACAAGAGGGGGGGGGAGGGAATGGAATATGGTCATTAAATAAAAAGAAGGGGAACTTATAAACCTACTGTGCTTATGTTTTAACAAAATCTTCAACAGATGCAGGACTAAAGTTTCAGTGAGAGCAGTCTGCATAAAGCAGACCATGACCGTGCTCATCTGAGTGAGATGAGACCAAAAATGGGTCCCCTTTGTCTTTAGTTGAAAAATGTAACTTAAGGTACATAAGCTGCCTCTCAGAATTGAGATGGCCACACAGGCAGATTTTGTCATGTTAAACAACTGATTTCAGCACAATCCAATAAAATTGTCGACTAACTGTAATATTGATATGTGCAAATGATCGTAAAATTTCTGATTGTTCTAACAACATTGTCCAAACAGTTAATTGAACAGGTGTAAAAAGTTTTAGCTGTGAAATGATGACGATCGTTTAGCCGATAAGATCATTTGCAGGGTAGTGGCATAGTCTACCCATGTATGGTCAGCTTAAATCTTGGGCCCCTAAAAAAATAACAGCGGAACAAGGTGAGGGAGGAGTTTGGTTTCCTTTTACACAGGTAAAGCTGTGTGAAAAAACTTAACTTTTTGGCAGTGCTTCTGCATATTTCTTAAAAAAGCCCAACTGAATGTGCTTATTTCTTAAACTTCCCATATCTCTTGCCCTGGTTTAACAAGTCCATGTTTTAGAATTGAGACCATCCCTATATACTCTAAAGACAAAAGATTAAGCCAGAAAGGAAAAAAGAAACAGCTTGTGTACTAGAGATGCATTATTTCCAGGTGTGCACTACCTGTACACAAACATGTTTCCAAAAGCAATGACTTTACCATAACATAGATTCCATTATTAACTTGCCTTAGCATGGACTAGACATTTGCAGTTGACGTGGCCATGAATGTGTAAGTGACAAGAGGGACAAACTTCTCAGTGGAAACCTTTTGAAACAGCAGTTGCAGAAGCTGAAGTCACTCACTGCCCCCTGGGCCTATACCCTCAGAAGTGGAGACTGAATGCAGGGGGGGGGGGACACAGATAATCTGGGTTCAGCATTGGTCTCTGCTTCAGTAGGTAATACCCACAGTACAACAGGAGACTTGCATAAAACTGTTAAACACGTAAAGCATCAGGATAGGGCCTGTACACTTATTGGAAATGCCCCATATCTATTCTTATTCCCAAATAAACATATGTTATCTGTTTTGTTCAGCAACACTTAGGTAAGAAGTTTTATAAGCTCACTTGTTGCAGACTTCCTGTTCCGAAATGATTTATGAATCTATTTGGGAGACAGCATTTCTCCCTTCACTAGGAGTGTAGGGCAAGGGAACCAACTGCATGGCATCCTAATCTCCACCATACTCACTGGATAAGCCAAACAGCATCTACAGGTATCAATGACCATTTATTGGTATGATTAAGAAACAGTTGGGTTGATGTTTCTGGACCTAGGCATTTACTAGTACTCTGAGTGCACCTCTGAGTGTGTGTGTGTATAATTTTATGGCAAATGGGGAAATCTGGTGTCCAACTTTTAGTAGCTCAAATCATCCTTCATTGCTTATGATCTCATGAAAGCAAGTGTTTTTTTCCTGGAAATTAAATAAGCACCTGTATTTGCAGCCGATTGCAAGCTAAATAAGCTTCTACACTGTACCCAAAATCTTCCTGTGTACCAATGCTCTTAAAAATGACTACCCTATACATTTGAAAACGTAAAGAAAAATTTAATGTTGATAGCCGCCACTGAAGCCCAGAGCATCTCCTGCGTGTATATAAAAATAATAAAGACCATACGCAAAAGAAAATCAAAACCAAATAAAAATGTCTAATTGTGTGCATTTTTTGCATATATTGCAGTTATTAAGGAACCAATGCAATATATTATTTTGAAGTTCATCACTAAATGACTCATCCCAAGTCTCAGGGTACATGGGTAGTGTTAGATCACTGCAGTACTCTCAGGGAGAACTATTGCGGCAAAAATGTCTGTGTCTGTTGACAGCCACTTCCGATTCATCAAATTAGAATAAAGATTATATCAGACAGTTGTCCCAGTAGATGGATATTTCTATTGTGCCACAATAGTAATAAATTATGGGATCTGTTGTCTAGAAGCCTCGGGACCTGGGCCTTTCTGGATAAAGAGTCTTTCCATAATTTGGCTCTCCATTCCTTAAGTCAACTTAAAAATCATTTAAACATTAAACCCAATAAGATTGTTCTGCCTTCAATAAGGATTAATTACAGGCTCAAGCACAATATACTATTGTATTACTACAAAACCACAATTATTTTTAAAAATATGAATTACCGGTATTTGAATAAAAATGAGTCTATAGGAGATAGTCTTCCTGTAATTCATAGCTTTCTGAATAACAGGTTTCCAGATAACAGATCTCATACCTGAAGCTATACTGGACCTAAACAACTCTGAATGTCTGTTGCAAAATTAGGGAAGATAAACTTTAAATATTTTTATTCCTTTTGAAAACATAGTAAAAATCAAAGGATGCACAGACAGAATCTGCAGATAGAGAAGCAGAAAAACAGAAGATGAAAAGAGGGTTATGAAAAACTGATAATAAATCAAAACATGATGAGGTAAATAAAATGCAAAGTATGATGAAAAATAAAATCGAATGAAATATTGGCACAGGTTGATATGATAGTAAAGTCGTGTAAAAGCAGTAAATAGGATGAAGAAAAAAATGAAATGGTTAGAGAGTGGTGATGCTAATGACAGAGCTCACACTGACAAGGAAGACACAGTGCTGTCATATAAAGAGAATGTGTGGGTGTGTTAAGAGGTGGATAGAAAAGAGAAAGACACAGGGTGCAGTAAGATTAAGGGATGTTGGTGCTGCATGCTGACCATACAAAAGCAAAGATGGACAATACTAGAGATGCTCTGATTACATAGGATGCGATTACAAGAAAACAACTAATGAAGATAATAAAAAGACTGATGCTAAACGTAATGGGGGAAGATAAGTAAAGGAGATGGAACATAGAAAGAAAGCATCAACAAGAAGACCACTCAGGACATGGATGCACCAGCACAGGGCAGAGGGAGTTTGGGGCTGGGGAAGAGAAGCAACTTTGGGGGTAGGGGACAGAGCCAAGAAAGAAAGTTTAGAGGGAAGTCGGAGACGTAAATATGGGAGGTAGAGTCAGTAAAGCAAGGGTAAGAAATACAGGTCGGGTGGGGAACAGGTCTGGACTGGGAGTCATAATAGGCCTTGGCATTCCAAGTACAAAGAGGCCCAAATTGTCCTTCACCAGCCCACTAAATAGTGACTGAGTGTCTATGGGACCTTACAGCAGCACCTCTGCCATTTGCCACAACCCACAGATTGTCAATGCGGGCCTGCCTGGTGGGGAGAGCCACAGCTTAGGGGGTGTGGGGGAGAAATGTATGAGCCAAAGAAGCAAGTTTGCTGGCTTGGGAGGGGTAGGAGGTTTTTTTTGGGGTGGGGGTGTAGAGTCAGAGAAACAAACTTTGGTGGGGAGGGAGTAGGCTTGGGGCAGAGGTGTTCTTGACAAAAATATATAAAGCTTTGGGTTGGGGGGGCTAGAAGCACAGAAGTAAACTTAGGAAGGAGGTGTGGATGGTAGAGCTGGATGATAGAGTAGTCAGGGAGGCACGTGTGGGTGGGACAAGAATAAATGCAGATTGGGAGGGGATTGGGAAGATGAAGGCATTGAGGGTAGTGACACACAAACAGGGACAACAGGAGAGTGTAGAGATGAAAGATACAAACAAGTAGTTGGCAAGAGTAGAATGGTGACAGAAAAGCTTAGAATATCGGAGTCTAAAGCTGCAAAGGCTTCAGGAGAAACATGTTTGGAGCAAGAGAGTTGGAAACAAATGAAACTTTATGGAGAAAGACATGCCACAGGGCAATGAGGGGGAGTTCCATAGATAAAGGCAGAGGAAGGTACAAAACAGAAGCTGACAGAAAGGAGTGGAGGACAGAGACATCAAGGGAAGTTGAACGAGAGAGAAAAGGCAGCCGATAAACAGGGGAGAGGAGGCAACTGTCAGTGCAGAGTTCCGCTCACTGAGTTTTATAGATTCACGTCAGACTGCAATAGGAAGTAGTGCTGGGAGCACAGGGCGCTACTCACACCGCAGGAGAACAGGATAGGTTGACATCCTCCGGGGCATCAAAAAATTCCTCCGTGTCGCTGTCGGACGCCATGAGCGAGCTGTTTGGATCCGGCCTGCTCTTAGTACTGGCTGGGCTGAGAGGCCTCACTGGGCGCTGCTCCCCGGGGGCGCTGGCCGGCCCAGCATTCAGGCTACAGGCTCCCGCTGACAGGCCAAGGCAAGGGAATAGGAGGGCTAGCGTATACACACACAAACACACGGCTGTCTCGCGAGACTACACGCTGACAGGGCGAGAATGGGGAGGGACTATAACACAGCTCACTAAAAGAGGCGATACGAGATTTAGAATCTTGTCAAATGTGATAAAATAGAATGTAGAGCTGGAAAGAAATTGAGCCAGTAAGGAGGGAAACGTATATTTCAGTGTGTAAATGGGAACAGTCATCTTGCCTAATGATAGCGGTCTGTTGCGCGTCAAGTCCGGAGAATGCCCCTTCTCGGGTGTAGCTGAAGTAAAAACTGATATATACTCAGTGTGGCGGGCGCCATATGCAGAGATGGCACTTTTGTAACTGAGGGAGCGTCACAGGCTGCAGCTCCTCAATTTGCACAGGGGTTGCGTCGTACACGGAAGAGACTTCCAGCTTGTAGGGGGAAACTCTGGCAGCAGTGGGTGAATTGAGCAAAGAGAAGGGAGCCTTCTGCTCATCTGAAGTAACTTGTTTACTTGTCACATAGGGGCAAATTTACTAAAGGGCAAAGTGACTAACGCTGGTGAAAATTCGCCAGCTTGACGTCATTTCGGTACTTTGCCGATTTACTAACGGTCGCTGGCGTAACTTCGCTAGCGACGGAGATAGACTCTGGCGGTACTTCGCTCCTTAACGCCTGGCGAAGTTGCGCTCCGGCGAATGGACGTAACTACGCAAATTCACTAAGATGCGGATTTTACTGAACGTTACCTATTGCGCCAGACTTGCCTTCACCACCTCAGACCAGGCCAAGTGCAATAGAGTAGATAGGACTTCCTCAAAAAATAGTCCCAAAAAACACTGGCGACGTTTTCTTTTCCAGGGTGATAGGCTGAAAAATAGCATAACATTTTTTTGGGTAACCGGCTTCCCCCCTACATTTCCTAACATATGGCACATAAACTATACACTGGGCTCATGTGTAGGGCAATATAACAACTTTATTTTATTAAGGTTTCCTAGGCTTGTGTAGTGTAATGTATTGGCTGCAACCATACCTCCCAACTGTCCCTTTTTCGGAGGGACAGTCCCTCTTTGACAGCTCAACCTGCAGTCCCTCATTTGTACTGGAAAGTCCCTATTTTCTCTGCACTGAACAGCCAGAAAAAGAAACAAAGTTCTCATTTAATTGGCTTTTAGCAGAGAGCCCAGATAAGCTAACAGGTGCAGGCCCAGACTGGCAATCTGTGGGTTCTGGCAAATGCCAGAGGGGCTGCTATAAGGTGCCATAGAAGTCAGTATTTAGTGGGCTGGTGGGGGCTGTTTGGGCCTCTGTGTACCTGAAATGCCAGGGCCTATTTTAATTGTCAGTCCAGGCCTGAACAGGTGCAAATAAGATACTTTGTTACTGAGACACAAAAAAAACGGTTTAGTTAAGGAGAAATATTTTCAAACTTTCATAACCTGCCAAATTTTGTAAAATGAACATGGTAATTAGGGGTGTGGCCACAGAAAGTGGTGTTGTCACATTTTTTCTCCCTCTTTTTACATCCAAAATGTTGGGAGGTATGGCTGCAACATATACGTCCATTGAACTTTAACTTCCCGCCGTATGCAAATTAGACAACACTAGCGCAACTTCTCTTTGCTTGCTGCAGTAACGCTAGCGTTAGTTCACCAGGGTTCGGTGCCCTGGATGCAACTTCGGATTTTATTGAATTATCGTTGTCCTGCCGAATCTACGCCTGGCGAATTGTTGCGATGGGAGCGAAGCCATCGCTGGCGAATTTTCGGAGGTTAGTAAATTTGCCCTATAGTGTGCTGACATGAAATTCACAAACATTTTAAAAATTTTTTTTTAAAAAATCACATTGTTCTAAAAAGGACAAGAATAATGCAGTTCATTGGGGGAAGGGCAACTTGTTTGGCACATATAATCCTTAATCTAGGCTCCTCTTCACTGGATAAACTCACCAGCCAATGGTTCCATGCCAGTGGCAACTCATTCTCACACTCCTAAACATCTTTAGTTGGCATATGCACAATATCATAGCATTACAAATATAAAAATACTGTGCATTCGAATGGTTCTGGTACCTGGGAAACTTTCTGACTAACTTGACAATAATTGTTATAAATTCTCATACTGACACTTAGTGAGATTACACGAGTACTTTAGGCCTACTAATTCTGCACACTCCTTGTGCAGCCAATTAAACACCAAAATATACTGTATGTTTGCGCACATTACTTTTTCATACCTCCCAACATTTTGGAAAAATAAAAAGAGGGACAAAAAAAAGTTGCCGCGTGTAGTGGGGTGAATTTTTTGACCATGCCCGTTTTTGTGGCCACAACCACTAATTATCATGTTCATTTTACAACAGGTTATGAAAGTTTGAACATATTTTTTCATTTATTACAGTTTTGCTAATGAAGGTGAATTGCCCTTTAAGCTGGGAGTCTAAGTTCTCCCAAGAGACCTGTTTATTTGTTCAACCTCGTGCAACTTCAGAAAGCGAAGCGTTCCGAGTGCCGTCATGCTGGCGATTTACAGTCTAGCCGACGGGAAGGCATTTAGGGGAGATTAGTCGCCCGAAGAGGCGGTGATTTGTTGTTGAGCGACTAATCTCCCCCAGTAGACTCGTCTGCCACCACCCATAAAGTTTCCTAATGTTTACTGCCCCTTTAACATCAGTCTCATGCTGCTTACTTTTTTGACTGATCCAATCTCCCGTGTCCACACACCTGCATAGAATTCACTTATGTGCAGCCAGCATGCAGCGCTTCTGCAAACACTGACTGAGCTTCTTCTATAAATATTAAACACACCTGAGCCAAACATTTAACAATGAATCCGGAGCATAGTAAAGGAGACCTCATGCCTCACTGATCCGGAGGTGGTGCATCAGCTGACAAAACCATAAACAGCAAAATGTAATCACTTTTGTTTTTTTTTTGACAGATGAACAATTACATGTACCGATTGTGGGCAACAGCTAAAGATTATCAATTTGAAGCAATAACATCAAAAGTCATACAAAACAATTGTGGAACGTCCGTATGTGATAGCTGCCATTCTCATCAAAAACAACAGAACTTGCCAGGTTCTTCTTTGTGCCTTTCTGCCGTGACACTCTGCAACCAAACTGGCCAAGCCCTTTTGTGCCTCCAGAGTTGACACAAAATAACCTTATTATACTAGTTGATTCCTTGTCGTGCAATCACCACAGCTAGGATCCCTGTCATATAGATATAGGTATCCAAAAGGCAACTCGTCCCATAACCAGGACTTTTGTCACTGCCACAGAATGGAAATTGCCTCCACCAGTAATATGGTGAATTAGAAAAAGTAGGCTTGTACCAGTTAAACATTGTGTACAAGTGTTACATAAGCATTGCAGCACAGTATCTGAGGTTTCTGAACTTTATTGTAAAATAAATTAGTAATAAAAGTATAGAACAGCCTTATGAGTTTAATCTTTTATTTCTTGAACAATGATATTTCCAGCTACATTGTGAGTAAGCCTAAGTGATATGCAAACAAACTTTTGTAACACAACAACCCTTTACAAATACTTGGTAAGAGTCATAAAATTAACTAATTTAATACTGTTTTTTTTACATTGGTTTGATAAATACTTTTATTATGAATATATATTTTATATTGCACCATCATCTATTGTAACACTATACATATCTGGGGATACAAACTCAAGAATCTTCAACAGATAAACATTGTTGTGCTTTCAATAAAAGGACTTGCTTGATTCTTTTCCAAATTATAATTATAATCAAATGCTAGCAGTGTAGCAATCATTGGGGTTCAGGACTGTAAGCACTTTGTTACACAGAAAAGAGAATCTCTGCCATCTACTTCACAGAAGTGCAGCCTTTCTCTCTTATTTCCCTAGAAATTATTTCCCTAGAATCTTTGATGGCAAATTCTATTAATGTGTGCGGCCAGCAGAATTGCGGAAGTGCCGAGAACAGCCGAAGGACCCGAAGCCACGAAAACAGCCGAACCTGAACTCCCGAAGCGGCACAAAGAACTGAAGTAACTAAAATAGCCGAAGCTGAAGTCCCGAAGCGGCGAAAAGACCCGAAGTCACGAAAGGAGGCCACAAGTTCAATTGTACTGAACAACAGTGGGGTTTTTTTTGTTTTTTTTGATCCCCTGGCCACCAATGTATTATTTTAATATTCTATAGGCCCCTGCCACCAATGTTTTTTAAAAAAATATTTTGTGAATAAAAGTATTTTTGAAGCAGTATATTTGTGCATGTGATATCTTCCCCATTATATACTTGATTAGTTGGTAACAAGGGTAACGGATACTGGAACGTATAGGAAAGAAGGATTCACATCAAAAGATTCATGTCTTTTCTTTTACTGGCTATTAAATATAAAGGCATGCATCCAAGCTTAAATGCAGCTTTCAGGCAGTCTGCTGTTACGTGGGAGAAGAAAATGCCTAGCAGATGTCCAAATAACAGAGGCAGAAATGTGCTTGAAAACCATGTCCGTTGACTGTCAGGTTACTACATCCAGACAGGGTGAGCACAGTATGCTGACCTAATTATGTGCAGCTTCCCCTGGGAGCAATGTGACCTTTCCAAGCACTACTAATATTATTGTCTTTGATATATAATGTGATCTCTTGTCTCTTTTGACACAATGCACATGTATAAACAATGATCAAAAACTGCTGATGCCCCCATCTCTCATTGTATCTCAATGTTTGCCACTGCAAAGATCACAGTTTTCGTGAAGATGTAGATCAAGCAGTTTAGCAAGAGCAAGTTTAGAATAAGGCAACTTTTTAGATGGATAATACTGACAATGCAAGAGATAAAATAAAAAATATAATAAAGGTCAGAACATATACTTTTCCGTTATCTAATAAAATATCATGCATTGGCTCTTTATTTTCTCGTCAATTCTCTCCACATCTATCCAGATTATATTGTAGTTTAGTTAGAGTTAATTCACTAATGTTATACTGTATGTACAAACCCATGCCCCATTGAGACTCAGAGCCAAAAGGGGTAATTTGTAGAGCAGGATGTAACGTGCAATAAAGAGAAACCTGTGTATCCCTGATGAATACAGTGCTGCCTTGTTGGCAATGCTATATTCATGAAGGGCAGGATATATATATAGTCCCACCAATATATAATACATAATACAGTTCCCTTATTTTACGTTTTCCTGGATTTTACATCATTCTTTTCTGGTCCCCTGAAAAAGTTCTACTTGATCTCCATTTTAGCATAGTGGCAGCACAATTTATTGTCCCTGGTTTTAAATTCTGATCATTTGTACAGAAGTCAAACTTTAATGGCACTGCTGTACTGTTGCTTGTACCAATGATATTAGTTCACAGGCCTATGCCAAATGAGTGTCTTAAGCTGGCCATAGACACAAAGATCTCATGGTACGAACCGAGAATTCGTACGATTTTTGGAACGTGTGTGGAGAGTCCCATTTTTCGTCCGGCGGAGATTGTTTGGTCGATCGGACAGGTTAGAAAATTTCTGTCGGCTGCAGATAATATCTCTGCATGTATTGCCGATCGTACGATTTTCAGAGGGAGACTGTCACCAGCTTTGTCTATCGTACGATTGCTGTCAGGGGCAGAACATCGGCTGATCTGTTCTTTAACTACTTTATTTGGTCGGAATGGTAAGACTTTGATCTGAATGGTTAGTGGCAGGTCGGGAGATGGGAAAGTCCGATCGTATGTTGATTCGTACGGTCGGATCTTTGTGTCTGTGGTCAGCTTTAGAGAGACTATGATAGGCAAATAGATTTCCTTGTTTCCCAAAGGTATAATACAGTTTATAGTCTATGTGGTTTGCCCTATCGGAAACACTGAAACCTGGTTTAATTATAATCGAAACATTGTATTCACAATATTATTGCATACTGGGTCCAACAGCAAAATATTTTTTGTGCCCCCACAGTGTAAGAAAGGTTGCCCCCCTTAATATAACTGGGTTAAGCAATGAGGCTATGTTCCACTAGACTGAGTTTTAAACACCAGAGATAGGAACAGCTGCCATTGTCCATACATGGTAACAAAGAATTCACTGTAGGGTAATGCAATACATTGCTTTCTGGCACAGAATGTGTTAACACTAAAGCAGCTTGACTGGTTGGTCGTTTGATGCATAGCCTTTCATGCATGTTCCCAACATGCTCTTACAAGCCATTTATGGACAGGTTTATACAAGCAGTGTTTCCAAAAGTTCAGCTTGCAGAGAACTAGCCTTTCCTGTAAAAGAACCCTTTAACCGCATCGACGGCTAAAGGTGACAATAAATGATTAAGGAGATCTCTTTGTAAAAGGAGGGGTGGGATATGTTAGTCATGTTACAGGTTAAGGTTCTGTCTTTAATAAGAACCCACTTAGGGTTGCATACTTCATACAGTTTATCCTGGAAATCTTCTTCAGTTTATTATACTTGCCATGAGACACAAGAACCCCAAAAATGTATTTGACGCTGGCAGTACAACAAGGGGCTTTCCTATTAACCTAGGCACTCAGAGATACCACAGACATGTGTAGTAAAGGAACCATAAGCTTTGCATTTTGTGCACTAGGCACTTAAACACAGCTGCAAGCTGCCATGTTTTTCTGCACTTTGCAACCAGCCTTCAATCAGCCCCTCTCACAGCTGATCTCTCCTATGCAGGGTCCACTGTCTCTGGGGCCCCCCTTTGACCCCCTCCAATGGGCCCTCTCTCTCTATTATATTTTTTATCATGCGATCAGGCCAGGAGAGGGAGGTCAAGGCAGCGGTGACAGGTTCGTACAGGGAGCAGGTCTGGGCCTGCCCCTATGAATTTGGGCAGTAAGGGTCATGATTATATAGGGATGCACCAAATCCAGGATTTGGTTCAGGATTTGGCCTTTTTCAGAAGGATTCGGCCGAATCCTTCTGCCTGGCTGAACCGAATCCTAATTTATATATGCAAATTAGGGGGAGGGAAATCACGTGACTTTTTGTCACAAAACAAGGAAGTAAAACATGTTTCTCCTTCCCACAACTAATTTCCATATGCAAATTAGGAGTTGGATTCAGTTCAGTATTCATGCCCCCCCAAAACACATTTTATTGTTCCAACCCTGCCAAAAAAATTTCATAGAGCTCTTTGCATGACACCAGTGTTGTATAATAATCTGGCCCTGAAACACATGAAATAGCAAATAAATAGTCCAAGGCAAGGGAAATTATGGAAAATAGTATTCGGAGACAATTTGCAGTTTGTCCTCTTTTTTTATTTATGTTTTTTTTAATAATTCAACGTTTGTTAAACCATTTTCCAGATTCAGTTGCTATCTGTTTGCTAGGATCCCAGTTACCTAGGCAACAGGCAGTGGATTGTAAGTGGAAGATGAATAGTGAAGGTTTCTACAGGAATATATGTAATAATGTAGTCTCACAGGTATGAGTTTTTATTGTTGGGGTCATAGACCCAATAAACAGAATGCAATAACAGGAATACAAATACACAAAAACAGATACAAAATGAAACCCAAGTTAAAGGGGTTGTCCACCATGTGTAAAGTCCTACCAAAGTGGTAGGATTTTGCAAAAGGAGCACCTGTCCAAATACTTTGATATTTCAAATTAAGTTAGGGCTTAGCCAATCTCTGGGTTAAGCTTGATGCAGAGACTGGGTCTCAGCGCCGGTTTAAGTGCTACTGTGCATGCCCCCCAATTGTCCTCATTCACTTGCATAATATTAATCCTATTAGCTAGACACACACAGTAGAGCTTAAAGGGGAACTAAAGTTTAAAATAGAATAATGCTAGAAATGCTGTATTTTGCATACTAAATATAAACATGAGCTTAATGCTCCAGAAGCCTAATTAAATAAATGATTTATGTTTTCAAAGTTGGCCGCAGGCCGGTCATCATCTTGTAACTTTGTTAAACATCTTTGCAAGACCATGCACATGCTCAGTGTGGTCTGGGCTTTTGTTGGGAGCTTAGCTTAGGGATCGTCATAAATTATCAAAACAGTAAAGGTCAAAGCATATCTGCCATAGAAGCCTATACAGCAAGACTGATTAATAATCAGAATATGCTGGGTCTGTGGATACAAATCTCTACACGTTCACTGGCTGCTTTACAGGGAAACAAACAAAGGTTGAGGTCAGGGAAGTAAGGTGGGAGGGGCTCCTCCTGCTGTTTGAAAGTATGATTGATTACCTGAAAAATCAGTTAGGGACCGTCTGAAGTTTCCTATCCACAGCTGTTAGAGCAAGTAAACGAAGGGGGGCTTTCACTGCATTCAGGTTTCTTACAAAAAATGGTACACAAGTATATTGGAGATATATTTCTTCTTCATTAAAGAAAGTAAAAATGTGATTTTATTTTTTTTATTTTATTTTACATCCCCTTTAACCCGACCCTGTCCTCAATTGATGCTGTGCATCCACTGCTGACTTTTTTTGTTTTACTTAATGTAGGAGGGGGTCAGCGACCAGAGCAGGTACGTATTATTAATAATATTTAAATAAACAAATCATTTTTATTAGACTGTTGTATTTGGGAAAGTGTTTCTTTTGCAAAGTCCTTTGCTTTAGTAAGACTTTGCAAATGGTGAATATCCCCTTAAACTGCTAACTATAGGCCATTCTATAACATGCTTAAATTAAAGGACCAGTAACATAAAAAAATATTTTTTTTTCAAAAAACTTCCCAAAAAGAAGTTGTAGGATTGAACTGAGAAGATGGTAATGGTAAGGTGTGACATGCACTTGGAACTAAGATTAGGGATGGGGGGATGCTCACTTCATGTTAGTAAGCCGTGTTTATTAACTCTGTGAAAAGAATACCTGTATTATAAATTACTGTGCTGAAATTACCTTGGTACTTTTTTCAATAATCAGAGCAAATAGAAAGCTGTTATTATGCATATTGGAATTTCGCAGCCTACTTACACTGCAGTTTGACACTGGATATAATGAAGTTCCATATACTTTGGGATGAAGTTTCCAGCCTTTGGCCATGCAGCTGTTGTTGTTCAGGTATGGGATCCCTTATCCAGAAATCTCCACATTACGGGAAGTCCATTTTAATCAAATAATTCACATTTTTAAAAATAATTGCCTTGTTCTCTGAAATAATAAACCAGTACCTTGTACTGCAACTAACTTCCTGCAGTCTGTATTGATCTTGGAGCTGAAGTTCAACAATTGCTAGAGTGGCAAATGCTGAATGACCCTGGCAATGCTGGCATAACAGCTCCAGCTTATATTCTGATGTATTCTAATGCAAACAATTCTTAAAACAGTAACTGAACAACAACCCGGCTTGATTGCACATAAAATGCTGTAAATGTTCAAATCAGGAAATTGTGTTTTTGGCATAATTAATTGCACACATACTGAGTGGTACAGTGTTTTACTAGATATGGCCATCTGTTATTATCTTCAGTTCTTTTTAAATCATTTTAACATGAATATTTAATTCTTTTTTTTTTTCTTGCAATCACAAAGTAATATGGTGACATTCACAGCTCCGATCCTTTTGTGTCACCCATAAACAAATTTGCATAACATGGCACACTGGGGAAGATTCCATCGCCTCTGTAAGGTGCACTATCATTCCTGGATGGGTGGGATGGGATGCTCGGTATTTCTCTAGGCGCTTGTGTCACATCATTTCTGATTTTAGGAGCAGATTTATCAAAGGTCGAGGTGAATTTTCGAATGAAAAAAATTCATATTTTTTGTGTACTTCGACTAGGGAATAGTCCAAATTCAATTTGAAAAAAAATTCAAAAATTAGATCAAAATTTATCATGTACTTTCTCTTTAAAAATTCGACTTCGACCATTCGCCATCTAAAACCTGCCGAATTGCAGTTTTAGCCTATGGGGGATCTCCTAGAACCCATTTGGAGTCAATTGGTGGACTCCAAAAAAAAAAAGCTTCGACTTAATTTCGGTTGGTCTTTTTGAATTCGAATTTCGAAGTTTTTTCAATTTGAAATTTGACCCTTGAAAAATATGCCCCTAAGTGTCAATTCTGTTAAAAAGGGTTTAAATAAAATACACTTGTACCCACAATAGTGCCTATTACAGAACCCACGCTGATCTTTTTTCTTTTTTTCCTGGAATAACACCTTGACTATACTTGCCTGATACACAAGCTGCTTGTGAAAAGCGGAACAGGGAATCCACACTATTAGAACTGCAAGTCCCACAATGCACGGCTAAACGGAAGGTGGCCAAAACATTCTGTACCCTGCTCCTTATATTGGCTCTAAGCCATATTACCTGGGTGTTGCAGTGACCTACTGTTCTGAAGTATATATATATATACACATATATATATATACTACCTAATAATACATGTATCTTTGTAGATGCCAAAAGTGTTAAATATAATATGGATCGTATTTGTTACATCTATTAGGTAGTGTTACTTGGGAAATGTTATATTTTAATTATATGTATAACATATGTATGTGTTTAGTAAAAGATTTAGATAAGCAGGAAATTGCTATTGCAACAATTATATGTTGTTAACTATTATTTTGTTGATTTTTTTTTAATTTTGTTGTCTTTATTTAAAGTGATATTCAATTTGTGAATATGTGTGGAGATCTGTTTTGTAAGATATTGTATTATATACATTATTTGTACATGGTTATGCTTTAGTCACTTTTTAATGATGTTGTAGGGATGTCATCCCTTTTCCCAGTATGTGTATATTAGGCCCTGGTGTTGTTTGTATTAGTACTTTGAAAAAGGCTAGATTGCTGTCCGAAACTTTAGTCTACCAGTAATAAATTTAAATACATTGGGGCAAATTCACTAAGCCGCGAAGCGCCGAACGCTAGCGTTAATTCGCTAGCGTTTGGCATTTTCGCTACTGCGCAAATTCACTAACGAACGCTGGCGTCGTTTCGCTAGTGTTACTTCGCAACCTTATGCAGGCGAAGTTTCGCTAGCGACGAAACTACGCAAATTCACTAACTTGCGCAGTGTACTGAACGCTACCTTTTACGCTAGACTTCCTTCGCCACCTCAGACCTGGCGAAGCGCAATAGAGTAGATAGGGATTGTTTAAAAAAAAGTCAATTTTTTTTCTAAGTCCCAAAAAAACGCTGGCGTGTTTTCTACATGATGGCTGATAGGCTGAAAAAGATCGAAATTTTTTTGGGGCTCCCCTTCCTCCCCCCTACATTTCCTGACTCATGGCAACTTACCTAGACAGTGGGCACATGTGTAGGACAAAATAAAATTTTTATTTGCTGATTTGAAGGTTTTCTAGGCATTTGTAGTGCAGATACGTGTTCCTCCATTGAAATTTGAATTTCGCGCCGTATGCAAATTAGCCTTCGCTAGCGTAACTTCGCTTTATATAGCGAATCAACGCTAGCGCAACTTCGCAACCTTACGCTACCCCTGTGCGCAACTTCGGATTTTAGTAAATTTGCGGAGCCCTGGCGAAACTACGCCTGGCGAAGTGCGGCGAAGTGCGGCGAAGTTGCGCCTGGCGCAACTTCGCATCTTAGTGAATTTGCCCCTTATTTTTTGGTTTTGGCTAATACACTCTAGTTGTCTTCAGGAAGTATATATATGTTATGTCTTGAGAAAGGTCCAATACGAGACTGATATGTTGACAATTTTTTCTTTACTTTCGTTGCATTATGAAGTCCTGGAGTGCGTCTGTTGCTGAGAAACTTTACCTATGATTTAGGAGACAGCACCCAGGCATGTGTTGATTATATACTGAGTGCCCCACGAATGGGACGGTATATAGTGAATAAAGTACCCTCTCTTGTAAATTATAAGGATATTATAAGTTACCTTGGAGTTTCATGACCATATAAAAACACCTGTTTTTATACAGGTCATGGAACTCCAAGGTAACTTCTAATATCCTCCTATTTTACAACTGGGGGTACTTTATTTATTATAATACACACGTTTCAGTGAGTCATGTGACTTGAAAATGACATCAGAACTCAACGTTTATAACTGATGACATCAGAACTCATCGTTTATAAGGATATAATTTACAAGATATTCATGGCTTTTGTGTATTATATATATATATATATATATATATAATTTTTTATTGAAATATATTATATAATAATCATTTTACACAGCATGATAATTATAGCCCACAGTGCAGCATTTCTAGTCTTTTTTATAGAGCTTGTAGGGCTCTTCTTAAAACTAATATTAACCTATGATTTAGGTAGTCACTGTGGGAAAAACCAGCTGTTTTAGGTTAAATTATGCAGAAATACAAACCCTAATTTGCAGTGTATTGAGACTTAATTATGAGGAAGAGTTTTATACTCTCTGGATTAATGGCTGTGATTTGTTGAAGCTCCCTGCTGCCAGACAATGCAGTCTCTGCTGCCTGCCCCTTAACAAGTAAAATATATCTTTGATCAGCCATGGTTCACTTTTCTGCCATTCCACATTAGGGATAGTTAATGTGATTTATGTATCAAGTCAAAGATCAGGGCTATTTTGGCCATAACCTTTTAATAAAATTCTAAGAGCTTGGATTTACATTTCCATTGACATTTAAATAACACCTTTAAAAAGAAAAGAGTGTCTTTTCAACGGCCACCTGCAGTTTGGTAGATGCTCAGTGACACACCAGGTGCCATATTAATATTAAGAAATTGAAATGTTATATGACAAGTCTTTTTGATGGAAAGAAATAATCCCGGCGAGGTTAAAAAGGGGCAGGCTGTAGTGTGCCCGCAGAATATAAAATAGCAATGACATTTGGTACTTAGCAAAAAGAATGAAAGAATTATTTAAACAGGCAATAAACTCATATGTATGGGATGCAAGCTTAACCTGTGCAGTGGAGTGAGGGAATATTGCTACTGCTTAAAAGACAAAGGTGTGTGCCAAAAAGCTATTGTGTGCAACCTGTGAATGGCTGACTAATAAGGAGGATGGCAGCACCAATTTTTCCTGGTATTATTGAGCCCTTAGTTCATGTTACCATTTAAGTTGAAAATGATTTTTTTCGAAAGAGAACGTTTTTATAAGAAATGCAGAATGGGATCATTAGTTGATATGTCAGATCACCCTCTGCGCACTGTATGTACTAATTTTTAATCCAGAAGCAATCTTGGCCAGGAAGCACAAATGTAATGTAAGGGGGTGCATACAACAAACAGTTGTGCTGATTAACAAGCTGAGCACAAACGCTGTATCTTATAAAGGCATTTCTGTGCTAGAATTGGGACTGAGTGGCTCGGTCACTGAAAACATTGCAGACATCTGCACTGTATGATGCAACACTAGATTATACATAATAATGGTGTCCACAAGATGGCACTGCAAACTTAATATTCAATACCTACACCAGTACATCTGTCTCAAGGTTAGAGCAAAAATTATGAATTTTTAGGTTTATGTGATGTACTCCACAAACTGTAGGGCTACAATACATTGATTAACAGGGCCTGTAGCAGCTTATCAAGAAAGGGTGCTGTATCTATTGTGACAAGCTGGTTGCCTGTACACGTAATTTTTGGGGGAAATTAGCTATGATAAGCAGGTAAGCATAGGATCAGGAGCATAAAGAAAGGGACTCCACGTCTTCAGGCAAAAATACTGTTTTTTTCAGGCAAACTCTTCCCAATATAAAGTTTCAGATGCACACATTTTGCCCCACTCTGGGGGTCTCACTATACAGGGTGGCTTCCACAGCCATTGAGCTCCAAAATGCAAACTGGGCCACTGGAATGGATTGTCTGACTTACTTGTTCTTTCCAGAATCCTATAGCTTCCAGGGCCAGACAGCAATATCTTTTAATAGAGAAATAATTCTCTGCTTAGTAACACCTCCATTGCAGCTTTCATCTCCTATTGGGGAGAAATTAAAGGCAAAAATCACCCTTTTACATATTTCTTTGGTCACTCTCCCAAACTATTTATATGTAGTTCATCATACGCATTTATGCAGCTGCACTCATTTTTGCAGTGGGCTAGAATTTCCAAATAAATAAATTCCATAACTGCACACACTGCCTTTCATGTTTATGGGGCTGGGAAAAAATAGTTTAATAAATGTAATATAGTGTCACTGTAAAATTTAAATTTTATTAAAAACCCACAGTACATCAGTTTCGGTTTCATCCAAACTGTCCCCAAAACGAAAGAATTGTTTCAGTGGGCAGAAAGAGCTATGTTCCTGGTTGAAGGGGTCTCATTTCTGATTCAACCCCCTGCTTTAAATGTGGAGCTGAAACAATTTCTGGCTTGAAAGTAACAAATTTCCCAAACACCCAAGTTTGCAAAATTCCAAAACTTACTGAATCATTGCACTTACCTCTAGACGAGCATAGCTTCTACTTTGCCAATCAAACGGCAGATGCACTGGCAGCGAATGCAGCGGGAGGTGTCGCTGAATCAGGTGGAAAAGCAGCTGGAAGGCACAGGGGGTGCTTAACTACTGCGTGGGATGTGGGGCTGGCTGGAAAAACAAATCAGTGGAAAACAGAATAGATATTTGTGCAGAAGAGTGTGCCAGGTCTCAGCAATTCTGCTCACATTGTTAAAAAGCTTTGTGTACTGTGTCTTAAGGAGATTTTCAAAGAAACGTTCTTATATATCAATTAAGGGATTACGGTATACATTTTTTTGTAAAAAAAATGGAATATACCTAAGTGTATTTCACCGGGTATTAAGCAATTTTGCCATTGCACATTGTAAAAGATTAAATAAATGAAAGCTACTAGGTGCTTCAACAAAACCATTAGAGGACCCCCATCTCCTAAACCTTGGGGGATGATGATCTGCTCTGCATATATATTAAAATTACACATCAGACTGGATGCCCACTCGACCATCTATTTTTCTGGGCTTCGGGCAGCTGCTGGGCCTGCTGTCTCTGCTGTTAAAATCTGCCACAGGCATTGGCTTATGAAGTAAAGGAAAATGTCAATAAGAAAAATAATTTTCCAGGAGCCATTACAATCTATTCTGGAAGAAAGGCAAATACACTTTAAGTGAGGAGACTATACTGCAACTTTCAAGGAACCTGAACCATAAAGTAAACTTCAATAAAGCCGTCAATCACCAACCTTAGAGGAGAACTAAACCCTAAGGTTAAAAAAACCCTACCCCCCTACCCTACATAGACCCCCCTCCCACCTCCCCCCAGCCTAAGTGTTACCACAGGCAAATGCCCCTAACGTTTTACTTACCCCTTCAGTGCAGATTCAGGCATCGGAGTTCATGGACGCCATCTTCAGGCGCTTGCGCAGTTGTCGTGAAACAGAAAATTGCTCCAACTGTGCATGCGCCGCCACGCCGGTCTCATTCCCAAGATTTCTGAAGAGAAGAAGATGGCGCCCGTCTGATGTCTGAATCTGCACCGAGGGGTAAGTAAAACGTTAGGGTCAATCTTGTCACTGCTCTTTCCCTAAAATTCAGGCCTTCTATCCCCTTTCAAAGCCCTTTAGTAAGGGCTCTTACAGACTAGCATTTTTACCTGTGCTTCCCTGTGTTGCGCTTTCTTCTGTTCAGCCGCAGGAGTAGACACAATCAATTATTGTGAAGGGGGCTGTACTCACACAGACGCATGTAAGCGCCAAACGCAGGTTGGGACGCAGCATGTTACATTTTACCTGCGTTCGGCACTTACATTCGTCTGTGTGAGTACAGCCCCATTGACAATAATTCAGTGCATTAACTCCTGCGCTCCCCTGCGGCTGAACTGAAGAAAGCCCACCACAGGGGAACGCAGGAAAAAACGCTTGTCTGTAAGAGCCCTAACACTTTTCTCTAAAGTTCATGCCCTTCACACATCCTGCTGTCATTTATAATTAAATTATGTGAAAGTGCTTATTCCTGCACCTCCCATTCTCAGATTTTTCATTCAAACGTGCTACCCAGTAGTATTGAGCCCCCAAGAGACTGGATATTAGATTTAAAATTCTATAAAAGGTAATCTCAGATTCACAACCTGACACTGTAAGTAAATGTAAAAGTGAACAGTGCAGAGAAGAAGATCAGAGGGATCAAGCAATTTAAATAGTCTGATGGAGTAACTATTTGGGGGGGGGGGTTACAAAGTGTTGTACACTTCATAACACTGGGAAAATAAAGGACAAGTCCTCAGGATCACTGGTCCCAGTGCTTTCTTTAGCAAGCTTAATATGAAATTCAACATGCGATTTCTGCATTACAAACAGATAAGAATCTTTTTGAAGCCGTGTACAAAGTAAAATGGCAGGAGTGTGTCCTGAAATAATTGATTCTGACCAGAGGTAAAATAAAGGCCTTTGCTTATTAACAGAACAAAGTACCTCTTCAGGCTTTTTCAGCATAGACAACATTTAACCTGTAAAATCGTTAGCAGAACATTTTGCAGAATATTTAATTTATATGTCACCATTTCTAGCAGTAATACTTCAAATTGTTTTGCGCAAAAATTGTATTGTATGTTTCTTTAAAGGAAGAATTAAATCAAAATAGTTATTTCCAGTCTATTAAGGCATGGGAATGTCCTTTTGTTTATCTATACAAGGGTAACTGTATTAATCACAGGTTGAAACATGCAATTTGTGGTATTTATCAAGGGTTTTGTAGTGGACTGTACTGTATTTAAAGGAAAGTTAAACTAAAGAAGTAGGCTAGAAATGTTGTACATTATGTTTTGGGCTTCTGTACCAGCCCCAGGCAACCAAATCCCTTTAGCAGGGAAGATCTGTGTCTCCAAAGATGCCCCAGTAGCTCCCCATCTTCTTTTCTGCTGATTCACTGCACATGCTCCATGATGCTGTCAGTTACTGATCTTAGGGACCCACTCACAATATACAGTACACATAGAATAGAAATGTCACAGTATAAGGCTGATTAGTAATTAATACGGATAATTACTACATGGCAGCACAGAAACCAGTGCAACTAGCATCATCATTTAATAATCAGTCCTGTAGCATCATCTTATATTACAGGCCAACCTCATTTTCTGCTTGGTAATTTGCAATGACCTCTAAGCTTAGCTTCTCAGCCCACCGAGGATGTGTCGAAGACACTTTTCAAGATGGCGACCTCCTTTGACAAGGTTGAAGTCTTGGATCATTGCTGCTATTGAGAAGCTGAAACTTTAGGCTGGTGCAATAAGTTCAGTATATAAAACATTACATTTTAGCCCTATTCATTTTTAGGGTCTACTTCTCCTTTAAAGTGGTTATAACTGTTTTTTAAAATCAGCCTGCTTGACAGGTTTGTGAAGAAATTTTCCATGAAACAAAGCAAAATGTAACATATAAGACAGATTGCTTCTATTTAACAGTTTTAGAATGCAACGGCACATACTTGTTCTTGACTATATGGGGCAAAGTACTGTATCAAAATTCCAGTTTATACCAAGACTTGAGAAAGTTGTGTCAAAAAAATGTGACTTTTAATTTAATATTTTGCTTTTTTGAAAATTGAGTTTCTGTAGGAAGTGGAAGGTACATTTTCAACATTCTAGCTATTTTACTTTATTTTACTCAGTTTTTTAAAAAAGCTTTAACATTTTTACAGACTCGTTTTTGCTGCTATCATTTTTTTAAACATGATTGTGTTTTAGTTTGACCGTAGCACGCTAGCAATTGAGAAAAAAAAATATCAAAATTTTTGAAAATAATTGATAAACTTTGATCATAAGGCGTTTCACGTTTTGAAGAAACACACTTCCTAAAATGAATAAAGCAGTCATGGTTGACACTGGAATTATTAAATAATGATGCCCTTTTTCTTCAGTGTCCCAATGGATGCCAGAAACTATAGGGCATTAGTACAAACCAAATTTTTTTAAAAAATTATGGGGGGAATGTAATATGTTTTGCTAGCGCAAAAAACCTGTGCAAAGACGCTTGCAAACATTAGCGACCATGTTTGCGTCCTTTTTGACTGATTAAAGACCTCAACGACTTCACAGTGGATGTAATAAAATTTTGCAATCGCAAAACCTTTCTTGCAACAAAATATTTAACAAAACTCCAGCAAGTGTTAATGCTAAACCTTTGCTTAGTGAAAATGTGCAATGTAATATTTGCTGATTTAAATTCCCAGCAGTGCTTAACATTCGCAAATGCGCCTTTTTAAAAAACAATTGTGACTTTTAATTAAATTCCCCCTTAAATAGATATGGGATGACTTTGACATAGTTGGCCAGCTGAAATTTATTGCAATATATGGACAAACAATCTCTGTTTTGTTTAAAGGGTAAGGCATTTTTCAGTAGCAGTATGCACAAAATGTCTCTGTTTTAAATATATTGATAATGGGTTGAGTGCAGAGGACTCTTGTATTTATCTATATGTATTTTGTGGTCACAGCTTCATTGCAAGCCCACTTAATGGTTTTAAAAATTAGTGGTGAGCACAACCTTGTTTGTTATAGTTCTACAGGAGCAGTGACCAGCTCCATGTTGTAGCTCCCACCCTCTCCAACAATAGTCAGGTGATCCCACTGGTGTCTAATAAAAGGGCAGCCAAGTTTGGGAGTTTTACTTTGAAAGCAGCAAGTAAGTTGCAGGTAAAACTTAATGAATCAGATGAATGTTGAGCGTAGGACTGGCCAGATATGGGATGACTTTGACGTAGTTGGCCAGCTTAAATATATTGCAATATATGGACAAACAATCCCTATTTTGTTTAAAGGGTAAGGCATTTTTCAGTAGCAGTATGCACAAAATGTCTCTGTCTTAAATATATTGATAATGGGTTGAGTGCAGAGGACCTCTTGTATTTGTCTACATTCCCCTTAAATCTTTAAAAGGTAAAAAAAAAAATTAAAGATTCTCAAAAATCACAAGATGTAGAAACAACCAGACTGAATAATTATGTAATTACAGGGTGTGGCTCAGTCAACAAAATTCCAACATTCTCCAAAAAGGAACTAATATTTCTGACAGTAGAGAGTCCCAGGATAGCTACCTTATATTTCCTTCCTAAGGTCCATAAAAATCTATGCAATCCCCCCGGAAGACCTATTGTTTCAGGGAATGGAAACCTTACGGAAAAGGCCAGTCAATATCTTGACTTTAGAATAAGACCCATGGTTGAGAAATTAGAGTCTTATGCAAGAGACACACTGGATGTCCTATCCCAGATAGAAGAATTGGGCAACAAAAAATCTGTGTTACTCATGACTCTGGATGTAGAATCCCTTTATACATCTATTAAACATGACCTGGGAATAGAAGCCTTACGATACTTTTTGGTCAAAGACCTTGGGGAGGATGAATACATGATTGATTTTTTGTGCAGACTCATGAGGTTTGTGTTAAATTATAATTATTTTATATTCAACAATAAATTCTACCTCCAAGTACAAGGGACAGCCATGGGTACATCATGTGCTCCCTCTTATGCCAATTTATTTTTGGGGCATTGGGAACAAACTATTGTTAAGAACATCCAGCCCTCATATCAACCCAAAATATTAAAATGGATTAGGTATATCGACGATATACTGGTGATATGGGACGGTACTAGGGAAGAGGCTCTTGAATTTGTTACTCTACTTAATGGCAATGACCGTAACATCAGGCTTACCATGGAACTCTCTGAAAAATCTATTTCCTTTCTTGACCTCCATATAGAGGTCACTAAGGAAGGGAACTTAGTAACAAAAAACTTCCGAAAAACTACAGCTACCAACTCACTTTTAAGCTTCTCCAGTTTTCATCCATATTCAGTAAAAAAATCGGTCCCTACTGGTGAATTCTTAAGACTTAAACGTAACTGTTCTTCTATTGAATATTTCAAAGAACAGGCTTCAGAACTTAAAACCAGACTCAAACAGAGAGGCTACTCAGGCAAGATAGTAAAAAAAGCGTATCATAGAGCGCTAGTCACTGATAGAAGCCAGCTCTTAACAACTAAAGAAAAAATACAGGAACCGAATAATGTGGTTAGATTTATAACAACCTATAATACTGATAGTTCACAGATACAAACCATTCTGGATAAACATTGGCCCATACTATTGGAGGATGATACCCTTGGAACCATACTACAGAACAGAGCATCAATATGCTATAAGAGGAGTCCGAACCTGAGGGACTTAATCACTAGGAGTCATTTCCAAATTTCACGCAATAGCAAGCATAAAAATTGTGGGTGCTTTCCCTGTGGTGACTGCAATATGTGCTCTAAAATGAGAAAAACTACCAACTTTGAGGATCGTTTTGGCAACAATCATAAAGTGAACAATTATATAAATTGCCGAACTCAAGGTGTAATATATTGTATTGAGTGTCCCTGTAATAAGAGGTATATAGGGATGACCACACAAATGTTAAAAATAAGAATGCAGCAGCATTGCAGCACGATTAGAACAGCAGGGAATGAGAGTAAGAATGACAAAACAATTTCGACAGTAGCTCAGCATTTTAAAAAATCACATAATAAAGATCCCTCTACAATGAAATTTTGGGCATTGGAAAAAGTGGAATTAGGAATACGCAGAGGAAATCTGGAACAAGCCCTGTTGAAACGTGAGAGTTATTGGATCTTTAGAATGAATACAGTGTCCCCTAAGGGAATAAATGAGAATAATTTATTTACATCTTTTATTTAAAATCGTATCAGTTTATTTGCCTCAGAATTGAAATTTAGAAAAGAAACATGATTTATTCATTTAATCAACTTTTAAATAAAACATGATCAATGTATAATTGAATAAAAAATTAAAAAATATTTTTACTATTACTAATAAATACGTTTTTTAATAATAATTTGATATATATACATAGTAAAGATTGCTTATGGTTGAATTAATTGATTTAGAAAGCCCCCAACTGGTTAAAGAATTGTAACCGCATTGCTTAGATGTATGGAGAAGTGTCAGAGGGTAATTACATTTCTATAGACTCCCCGTGTCTGAGAACAGTGTAAAGCTATCTGGTTGCTAGGACGACACGCACAAGCTAGGATGCACGTTGAACGTGTGGGCGGGAGGTCTCGCGATGACTCCGCAAAGTGACGCACCATACGGAAGTGTTTTAAACTCTGCGGCAGGGGAGCGTTCTCATTACGCCTTGACAAAGCCATTATTGCGAAACGCGCGTCGGCGTTCCGAGTCCTTTTAACTTTAAACTTTAAAAACCAAAACTTTTATACCTCAGTCGATTGGATTTCAAAGTAGTGGAGGGGGTGGGGAGGTTACAAACCTCAACCAGTGCTCAGCTCTCTGCTTATCTATCTGTTACTAAAGCTCACAAGAGCCCGTGGATTTGTGGTTTTTAGGCATATTTAGTTTTCTTGAGTTTAGGACTAGAGTAAAATTTGAGACCACAGTCGCGGGTACTCTGCCTTCTTTGACTTTGTGGTGTCCCAGGGATAGAAATAAATTAGGTAGTAGATTTGGGACAACTCCACCTCCTTCTTTTTCCATTTCTAACTCATTTCTGAACCTGAGCAAATGTGTGTTTTTTAATAATTATCCTATTTATTGCGGTCTCTAATTAATTAATTTTTTAACCTTAATCTATTCAAGCACTTTTGAGCACCTTCAATATTATGAATTTTGGTTAAATCTGGATCAAATTATTATTATCCATTAACTGTTAAGCACTTGCACCTTAATTCAAAGTGATTGGGAAGGGGGAGATTACTAACCCCCAAAAATAGATACACTGTTGTGAAATAGAACTGGTTACAATTAAGAATATATATATCAACGTTTTTTGTAACTTTTATATAGAACTGAATGAATAGTATTACCAATATTTAATTAATTTATAATCAATTTTAATTGATTCAATAATAGCACAAGCACTTTAGTATCTATATTTAAGTTATTAGCTAACTTGCACATACTAGTGACTAAATTAAATTAGGAAGGTTTAAATCACTTGAGACTGCTGAGCGAGTTTTGAAGCTAGTGGGGTACTTTTTCTTCAATTTTTAAATTTTTTCAAAATTCCAACATTGTCATGCATTGCTTATCTATGACTGATATGGAAATCAATTAGTATCCCACAGTCCAAGATTATCGCCTGAAATGGGCCTATTGCAGAACATTGGTACTATACTATGTAATCTATCGTGTGATCTACCATGATTTTATGTATAGATGTAAATTATCCCAAAAACATTTAAGGTGATCATAATGCCTCTAAGGCCATAATCTTGTTGTCAGAACTTCACTGGGACCATCATACATTTCCAATTATTATTACCAATGTCTATTTATCTTTATTGACTACAGAGAACATACAATCGCTCTCTCATATACCCAGGGCTAAATGGTCGAGGTAAGAAACCTTTGAGTTACAGGTTAGAAATTCATCTCAAATATAATGACCTGGTTTATTCTGTTTTGTAGTTCCAGGTGAGACCTCCTATCATTATCTATCACTATTATAAAAAAAAATCATAAAACTGTAGCGGATTCCTACTAATTATTTTTCACACAGAAGAAGAAATAAAGCCTTTTAGTTTTTGAAATGTATTCTTGACCGATGCCCTGAGCAGAGTGTCTTACAGATGAAAAGCCAAAAATAACATTGACAAGAAAATTTACTTCTAGAGAACTTTAATATAAATTTAGTAAAGGGCACTTATCATCTAAAAAATGTTTCTTTCACGAGAGGTGCAGGCTAATAGAGCCCACACTCAAAATGGGGAAAACAATAACATTTTTCTATCAAACACTATGCATATGGTGTAGGATTGGGGAAATGCCAGTTGATCATAAGATACTGTATGTCATCATTACGTATGTACATATTAAGTGAGCTGGGGCACTTCATTATTATGTGCATGCATGTACCCCAGCATAGGGTGGGGGAACAGCTGTGTTGGGTTATTTTCACAAAATACTGTTGTTTCTCCCAACCAGGCTCTATCAGTCTGCACCTCTAATGGGATAAACGTGTTTTGCGTAATTAGGTGCCCTTCACTGCACTTAACCTGGAATAAAACACCACTCCCACTTTTTTCACTTTGCAGGTGTGCTGGGGCCCTGTCTAATGAGTTATAGGTCTGCCTTTTCAAACCTGCCAGAGGGGCCTGCTATTTGAGCATATTTGGAGCAAAATAAACCTGTCACCACTGGTGACACTTGATTTCCATTAAAAACGAATGACAGGCTCCTTGCGTGCATTTTGCAATATTTCCCATGAGTCTAATCACTTCTGCAAGGAAGTGGTTAAATTAGATAACTGGTGATTTGCAGCTTCAACTTTAACCTTTCCAGTAAGATCAAGGCTTAGCTATATCTTTAGCTGTCAGTATCCTGGAGGTTTTAAGCCTGCTGCAATGCCTGTGGAAGAGCAAATGTCAGGCAATGCCCTTTGAAAAATAAAACAAACAGCATAGAAAAGGACACAGTTGTTGATGTCTGATTTGTCTTCAGTTTACTGCATGTGAAAGGTGCATTGTGTAGGTAGCTCAGAATGCTACTGAACTCTAAAATGTTGGGAACCTTTCCTTTATAGTCATTAGAGACTACGTATCTTTGTAGATTAATGTTTTATTGCTTTAACAATAAGGGTGGTGGCACCCATAGCGTTCCGGGGAGATTAGTTGCCCAGCGACAAATCTCCTCTTCCTTGGGCGACTAAGCTCCCTGAAATGCCCTCCCGCTGGCTAGAATGTGAGTTGCTGGCGGGGTGGCACTAGGATCTGTTTTCTAAAGTCGCCCAAAGTTTCCGTGTGAGGCAAAAAAAAGACATACCCTAAAATTCTAATTGTGGTCATTTGAACAGTGTCACTTGAGTCACTTATTCAGTAGCCACCTCAACATCATAGAAGACTTACAAACAATCACGGGGCCAGAAACTACATGTAAAGTACAGGGAAACTATATGTTCTTATATGGGTTAAGAGCAGCTATGTACATCTAATCTTCCAAACCAAAATCTGATAAAGAGGCCCACGTAACACAGAAACCCCTAATAAACCCATCACAGTTTCTTCAAAAAGTATGAATAAATGGCATTTTCTATGCTGAAATCCAGCTGTTTAACAGTTCTTCTCTTTCTGCATCATTTGAAATCCTGGCAGGGAAGGCAGGACAAATTGTAACACCTTCTCCACAGCTTAAAGACAACATGCAGGAACTACATAACCCACAATGCATTACACTATGATGTTCCGTTCCTTATTGAAATCACGTGTGCAGGGAATTGTGGGGTTTGAAGGATGCAGGCTGAAGACAGTTGGCTGTTGATACAAAGTAACAATAGTCAGCCAGCTCAGCAAAGTAGTCAGACAGATTAGCAGGAGAGCAGGGGGCTAGGCTTAGGGAAAATTGTGTTTACTTTTCAAAAAGTTATGTTAAGTTATGCCAGCACTCTTCTTCCTCTGAGAGACTGCTCATCTGGTAGATCTTCCTAATCTGTCCCATTGCCTTGTCAGATCTTAATTCTGTACCCTGGGTTGATGCATAAATTAAAAACCCTGCTTGGCTTTTTCTTACAACAAATAAAACAGAAGGGGGCACAAAGTATGCCACGATGTTAACAAATTTGATATTAAAATCACAAATTCCTGATATATCTATGTATAGAAATGTCCATATACATACGCAGATACCAAAGTCTACCCACAAATAGAGATAATATAAAAGATAAAAAATGTCAATAAGTCCAAATGACCAGCTCTGTCAATCAGGTCCCACCGCAGCCACCTCAGTGAAGTTGATCAGTCGATCAGTCCTCAGTAGTGATGAGCGATAATATTCGCCAAGTTTTACAGCCAAAAATGATGGCCATAGACTGTAATGGTTCAAAAATTTGTTGCGCGTCAAAAAAAATGTGTTGACCCTAGACTTCAATGCATTTTGGCGAATTTTCGCAGTTTCGTGAATTTGCTAGCGAACCGAGACAGGTCAGATTCGCCCATCACTAGACTACTCCTCAGTCATCTAAAATATGTAAAAAAAAAATAGAGGGCTGCGGGCCCATAGTGCATACTGTACCATTCAACATTTATTTTGAAAAACTTTTAACTATGCACTTACAAGTATTGCAAATACAAGGAATAACAATTATTGTCCTGGTACACCAGTCCCAGAATCCCCCATTGAACCGGCAGTAGACCACGCATTCTATCAACAGCATCAATGGTTTTGTAAATGTATCCAGGTCTTCTGCAGCCCTTCTTGAGCCCCAGCTAACCAATACGTTTCGTTGGAATCAATCCAACTTCCTCAGGGTCAGCCCGTAATACAGGGGACACAATGTATGATTAGCGTTAGATCACCATGTACTGCCTTGAGATATGATTGCATTCTGCAGAATACTGGTACTCTGGACACATCTAACACTTGTTTATTTACTGATTGTAATGTTCCGTAAAATATTTTTGGAACTGGCTACTATTTCTCATTATGAATCAATTTGCACATTTCTCACCCACTTCTACTAGTGACAGAATGCTAAATGTGAGGTGATGTCAGTGATGGGAAGTGGTACTGAGGGTGAGAGGATTGGGACACGAGAGAGAGGGGCAAGGGGCAAGAAGACAGAAAGAGGGGTTTGTGGGTTAGAGGATAGAAAGTAAGAGACAGGGGGCTTGGGGAACTGAAAAGGAGGAAGGGGTTGAGGGTAGAAGAGTAGGAAGTGTAAAGGAACTAAGGAAATGTTACTATGCACCTACCAACCCTCTCCAGTATAGGGCAGTATTGGAGGAAACTATGTATAAATGAATTCAGAGGGCAGACAATTATTTTAATTGCTACATTTATAAATTTAGTTTCTTCGATTAAGAAGGATTATCCAGACGATGGGAATAAAAGAACCATTCAAATGATTCAAGTCAGGGTCTTTATACCCTGAAACATAAAGATGTGGTAAAGGTAAAAGTAGCTTTTTGTTCACGGGTCTGCACACACACAAATTTCTGCAGTGGTGAAAGTGCCCCTTCTTTATTGATTTATATCACCAACATCAACGTTTCGGGGGGTACAACCTCCCTTCATCAGGATACAATTACATGTGCAGCAAAAACCTTTAAAGGGGTTGTTCACCTTCCAAACACTTTTTTCAATTTAGTTGTTTTTAGATTGTTCCCTAGAAATAATGACTTTTTCCAATTACTTTCCATTATTTATTTTTTACGTTTTTTCCAAAATCTAAGTTTAAAGTTGAATGTTCCTGTCTCTGGTGTTTGAGTCTGGCAGCTCAGTGATCCAGGTGCAGATTCTGAACTGTTACAATTTTGCAACATTTAGTTGATACATTTCTCAGCAGCATCTCTGGAGTATTAGCAACAATTGTATCAATTCTAACAGCTGCCTGTAATGAAACCCAGAGATTCTGCTCAGCAGGGACAAAGATAAGAAATGTATCAACTAAATGTATCAATTTAGAACAGTTTACAGGATCGGCGACCCCCCCTCCCAGAGCTGCTTCAGAAGGAGAGAAATGACACTTTATACTTCAATATTAGAAAAACCGTGACACATAGAAAATAGAAAGTCATTGGAAAAAGTCGTTATTTCTGGTGATCTATCTGATAACAACTAGTTGTTTGAAGGTGAACAACCCCTTTAAAGGCATAACCAAAAGTGCCAGGAAGGGGAACAAAAAATTGCCGCGGTGAAAAGAAGAAATAGCACAGAACACGCTATTAGTTGCTGTTTGTTAACTGGCTAATGGATGCATGCTGTACAGACTTCACTTGTCAGAGTGTATATATGTATGTATAACCTTATTCATAAAGTGCTGTGTAGCCTTATAATTAGGAAATAAAGGAACATAATTAGATTTTATTGCTACATTGTTTTAAACCAGTCTCGATGCTGTGCTTAATGCATTATTGTGTTAGTAAGTTCACACTGTGCATGTTTCAAAGAAAGCAATTGCTCTCTTTATAAAAGATAAAGATGTTTCACTAAATGATTTCAACTGAGGCTCTACCTCATTGCATGTAAAGTAATTCCAGTCATTCCTTTAGAGACAAAGCCTGTACTGCAAGGATGTCAATCAACATCGCTGAGGGGTTCAAATGCCATGACATTGATTGGTCTTGCAAAGACAAGGGCATCCACACTAGAGACCTTATACCTGACTGCTTTTACATGAATAAAAGGCTGCTTTATAAACAAAAACATGTCCTAAAGGAGCAGACATCATGTTCTATTCAGTCTCTTGTTATGTGCATTCCTCTTAAATCCTAATCATTTTACATATCCTACAGCATGTTTATTTTATCTTACACCGTAAATATCATAGGCTGTTGACTAGTGACTTCTGCACACTGAAGATAATATTATGAAAACACACACACATTCGCTTAGGGGCAGATTTACTAAGGTTCGAGTGAATTTTCAAAGTTAAAAAAGTTCGAATTTCAAAGTAATTTTTTGAATACTTCGACCATCGAATAGGATACTACGACTTCGAATTTACTTCGACTTCGAATCGAAGTAAAAATCGTTCGAATATTCGACCATTCGATAATCGAAGTACTGTCTCTTTAAAAAAACGTTGACTTCAATACTTTGCCAAATGAAACCTGCCAAAGTGCTATGTTAGCCGATGAGGACCTTCTACAACCATTTTCAAAGTCTTTGTACATCAAAGGAAAATCTTTCGATGGTACGCTAAAATCGTTCGAACGCTAAATTCGGTGAAAAATCCTTCAACTTCGATATTCGAAGTCGAAGGATTTCAATTCGAGGGTCGAATTTCGAAGTTTTTTTAAATTCGAAATTCGACCCTTAGTAAATCTGCCCCTTAATGTCAAGTGTATATAGCATGATAGGAACATTAGGAAAAGACTAAACTGCTCTAACAACTTGAATGTGAGTATGTACTTATTAATATATATATATATATATATATATATATATATATATATATATATATATATATATATATATATATATATATATATATATATATATATATATATATATATATATATATATATATATATATAGACAAAATGCAGGGATTGACAGCACTCCAAGGAAATACATCAAGTCAATAATTCAGATGAAAGTGGAGATTTATTGGTGATCCAACGTTTCGGCTCCGCACAGAAGCCTTCATCAGGGAAAGACGAAGGCTTCTGTGCGGAGCCGAAACGTTGGATCTCCAATAAATCTCCACTTTCATTTGAATTATTGACTTGATGTATTTCCTTGGAGTGCTGTCAATACCTGCATTTTGTCTATATACTTCTCAGACTAGCACCCAGGTTTCTGCATACTAATGGTTGTGCATTCCATTCTGTTTGATTATTTATATATATATATATAATAGTAAAAATATATAAATTAAAGATTTCTGTACTAATGTTGTACTTTGTAGACCAGTGCAATGTGCCTTGTGAGTGCTGGCCACTTGATCTGTTCAAGGTCTGATAGGTGGATAGTAGCTGTACAGATGATCCTTTGGTAGGGTTAGCTTGGGGATGGCATGGATCAAGATTGTTACCTGTGCCAGATTGAGCCATGGTTGTTCCTCTGCCAAGCCAAGAAAACGTTACACAGAGTACCTACCATACTTGCACAAAAACAAATGGCATGAATAAAATGCAGAATACTGAAGGTTTCCCTAAAAATGAGTGTACCAATGCACTATGGTAGATCTGTGGTCGAGCATTTTGATTATGGTGACATTTACTTCCTGGTGTGAAAAGAAATCAGAGCGCTCTCTATAGCAGGGGTCCCCAACCTTTTTTACACATGAGCCAAAAAGAGAGTTGGGGAGCAACACAAGCATAACACAAGTTTCTAGGGGGCAAATAAGGGCTGTTTATCTTTATCCTATTATCTTTATTATTTTATTAGCTATTTCGTATCCCCTATGTGGACTGGCATTCTCAATGAGGCACTATTTGCTAGTACACCTGTTTTTTACACAACTAAAACTTCAGGAATTCAAAAATAAGCACCTGCTTCGAGGCCACTGGCAGCAACATGTTACTCACAAGCCACTAACTAGGGATTACTGCTCTATGGTGTTGGGGAAAAGAGACTTGAATTTGGTACCCAACTAATTTTAGGGGTTCTCAGTACTCCACATTTTCTTAAATATTGCTACTTACTTTTTTTCTCCTTTTATGCCACCCCTGTAATTCCAAACGCAAACCTTACATCTACACTTGACCTCATACGGCACATAACAAACAACAAGCAAGAGTTCAATTAATACTAAGATAATGTGGTCACATATTTCAGAATGCAGAATGTTAGACAAAGACTTCCTGCTGTGTCCTTGGATAATAACCCACTACAGAATTCTGTTAAAAGAATAATTCTGCTATAAAGGTTTATTCATTTAAAATGTAACAGATCCACTTTAAAATAAAGTACATGCGAGCACTAACTTTTACAAAAAGTTTGACTTTGACCTTTACAAGTGATTGTACCAGTGAAAGAGAACAACTGTTTAATGGAAACCTAATTTTCCAGTATGCAAACAATGTCAGGCAGGAGTTTTCTCTTGTGAATTATGCATGTGATTATAATGCACACAAGAAGCTTCAGAACAAGATCATAAACAGTTCCCCAAAAGCTGTTTTATCTGGTGTTCCCATAAATTATGGATTGGACTGCAGATAAAAAGAGCATAACTCTCATTACAATAGGGAATTAAATACAGGGTGTTTGTATTCCCGTGTGTGCGATAAACTGTTTTTCTGCTAGGGCACAATTTATCGTACACTATGCTACTACAACAGAAGAAAAAAAAAATGTATTCTGCAGCTTAAAACACAGAATTCTGGGAGTTTTATTTCAAATGAAAGATTCAATCTCGGAATTAGAAGATTAAGTGCTGGTAGAACAATTTGTACTAGACACGGTCGTTAGTCAAGCAATGTACAGTGCTCTGAATCTTATTCTTGAGGTTTTATACACATTAAGATATTTCTCATAAAAATCGGCATTAACTAGAAGGTTTTAAAAAAAAAAAGTTTTAACTGACATAAATGCAGTAGTTAGGTTTTTATTTAATTCTTCATATTATAATCAATTTCAGTGTGTAGAATTTAATTCTTTATATCATAATTACTTTGTCTAAATACTAAAATAAATCAGGAAATCTTAGCTCCTGTGTGCTCCACACATATACCTACAACTATATCCAACAATGGCACAGATTTACACATACTGGCACATGCTGGCATATTTACCATCACCAGGTTCGGATTCCAGAGTTTTCTGAGCTGCAGGTGACTAAAAACTGAAGATATATATATATTATATAGCTTTGTGTTGGAGTTGGTTATTTTGAAAGGCAGTTGGCTCTAATACATTGTCTAGGAAAATAGGGCACACACCGATATATCTGAACTGTCAATCAAAATCAAACTGGCTTCTGCATAAAGAGAGAGAGATTTCTGAGACAAGACTGAACTTGAATTTTTCAAAAACTATAAAGAATTTGTAATCGATTATATTTAGAAATGCCCTTATTTTCTTGAGTTAAAGCCCGTATTCAATGTCCTTTTGGCTGCTATACTAGCTGGTTGATACTGTTTATATGCACTTTATCTCATATGCGATTACTTTATGTACTGGACTGACAACAGCTCTGAAATGTTCATGGGTTGCATATGTGGTACACACTTTGGCGCACAATTTATCGCAGGAAACAACCAGTTCTTGAATTGCTAAAAAAATCCCAATGTTATACTACTCAGCTCAATGAAGACCTATACTACCGCTATTGAATGAATGACTGCACTCTACACCTAGGGGCCGATTCATCAAGAGTCGAATATCGAGGGTTAATTAACCCTCGATATTCGACTAGGAACTAAAATCCTTCGACTTTGAATATCGAAGTCGAAGGATTTAGCGCAGATAGTACGATCGTACGATCGAAGGATTATTCCTTCGATCGAACGATTAAATCCTTCTAATCGAACGATTCGAAGGATTTAAATCCAACGATCGAAGGAATATCCTTCGATCAAAAAAACTTAGGAAAGCCTATGGGGACCTTCCCCATAGGCTAACATTGACTTCGGTAGCTTTTAGCTGCCGAACTAGGGGGCCGAAGTTTTTTTTAAAGAGACAGTACTTCGACTATCGAATGGTCGAATAGTCGAACGATTTTTACTTCGAATCCTTCGATAGTCGTAGTCGAAGGTCAAAGTAGCCCATTCGATGGTCGAAGTAGCCCAAAAAAAATTCGAAATTCGAAGCTTTTTACCTTCGAATCCTTCACTCGAAGTTAATGAATCGGCCCCCTAATGTTCTATCTAATAACTGCACCATTTGAACTGCTGATAGAGTGTTTGTTGGAACTTGAATGAAAGAGGAAATTGCCATTGTTAAAATGCAATTAGAAGAACATAGTTTGAACATGGCTTGACAAAATAATGCATAAAGGAAAACTATACCCCTCAAACAATGCAGCTCATATGTAAAACCCTGCTTCATGTAAATAAACCATTTTCATAATAATATACTTTCTTAGTAGTGTGTGCCATTGGGTAATCATAAATAGAAAATTGCCATTTTAAAAAATAATGGCCGCCCCCTGGGATCGTATGATTCTTGGTGCACATAAACATACCAAACAAACTACATGTTAGGTCACTAAGGTTGCCACCTGGCCGTTATTTTACTGGCCTGGCCTGTAAAAATGATGGTTGATCCCAATGTTATTAATAGGGAAAAAAGATGAATATATATATATATATTCCTAGAAAAGGTGGCAACCCTATTTCACATGGGCCAATTAACAGACAGAGTTCTATATTTTGCTTCCACACTTCTTCCTGTTACAGTTAGAGCTATAGTATTTCTGGTCAGGTGATCTCTGAGGCAGCACACAGAGCATAACAAAATGGTGGTTTAAGGCAAGAGATATAAAAGGGCAAGATTTACTTAAATATATACAGTATATATATATTCCAGTTTGATAAGATTCTTTAATATGCCACTTAATTTGATATAAACTGTCTGTTGCTCAAGTATTAATTTTGGGGCTACAGTTTTCCTTTAAAGGGAATATTATTTTTAGAAAGGATTCTCCACCTGCACAGAGACAGAAGAAGGACTTGAATTGGTTTGGGTTGGTTGGTACCATACACTCTCTTAATTTAGTCGGTTAATTTAGATGGACTACATTCATGTCTATCAATACTACCATGATACTATCTTATAGTTCCAGTACAATATGTTTTAAAACAGTAAATATAATTCTGAAAACAAATCAGGTAAAGTCCTTGCTATCCACTTTCCTTATTATGATTTCACTGCTAGTTTTCACATGGGTACTGGTTCCTTACAAAACTCACATCCATCAAGGACAAAAGTAGTTTCTCGGGCATTCTCTGGCTACATTACACTTGGCAGCCTAAGGAGATGATGATAAAACAACATGGTTTAAGATGAAGCTTTTGTGCTGCTAAATTAAACAAAGGGAAAAGTGTCCATTTGATGTGATGCAAAATGACAATCTGCCTGCAGTCCAATTCATCAGGAATCTAGCAGCATATCACAGAACTTCTGGGAAAAGACGGATCATAAAGAAGTAAAGCCATCTAAGAAGTCATTTAAAAAATGCTACACTTCACATACTCAAACAGTACCCATGGCAGAATCTATTCGGTCTCTCTGAAACTATTACTTACAACAGATTGCTTTCATAGCTATAAACAGGCTTGCCCAGGATTTCTCAATTTTATCATTATAACGCCTATCTTTTTCTCTCACCCTGTTTTAGCCTAATCCTCTAGTCACAAGAATTGCTATAATACAATGAAAGGATAAAGGAGAAAGGTAGAATATTTTTGTGCAGAGAAACCACAATGACTAGTGAATTTCTAGTATATTATTCAAGATGTATGATTATATTACACCCCAGTATAACACCAACTCATGCTTCTTTTGCAAATAGTCATTACACTGGAAAAAGTAGTTCTTGCAAGTTTTATTTTATCCACCACTGTATTTGATGTTTGTATGAATTCTTCAGCAAACCATTCTAAATCATACATCGGGGGTCTCAACAAATGAGAAATCCTATATACATTATTCACTCATTTAACATATCTGGGGTATGATTGCATTTCTATAGCATTGTATGGCAGACGTAGACATACGGGATGGCATTCGAATCGCTTCATTTTCTGAAGTCGCCCAAACTTGCCTGACAAAGAAACTTCGGGCGACAGGAGGGCAGGGGAAGGCAGTTCAGGGAGATAAGTCGCCCCGAAGAAGAGGCGATTTGTCTCCAGGCGACTGATCTCCCCGAATCTGAGCGTGTGTCTCTGCCCTTATAGAGTAGAGTAGATACATTATCCTGTAGGCCATGAGGTAGCATGTGCATGTAGTTTATATTGTGGTCGATAAAAAAAAGGGGTAGTGATAACCCTTAAGGGTAAGGCCACACTAGGCGATAGCGCCGCGATTTGACTCGCGGCGACTTTTCGCCGCGACTTTTAATCCGCAATCGCTGGGGAAACTTTTGCGCTGGCGTCTATGGGGAATCGCGACAAATCGCCAGCGTAAAAACACACGCGGCGATCTTTTTTCTATTGTCGCTCGAAATCGCCTAGCGAGGCGATTTCGAGCGACAATACAAAAAAGATCGCCGCGTGTGTTTTTACGCCGCGATTCCCCATAGACGCCAGCGCAAAAGTTTCCCCAGCGATTGCGGATTAAAAGTCGCGGCGAAAAGTCGCCGCGAGTCAAATCGCGGCGCTATCGCCTAGTGTGGCCTTAGCCTAAACATTTTTTTCAGTTCAATTGTTTTCTGATTGTTCACCAGAAATAAAGACTTTTTTCAAGTGCCTTCCATTATTTATTTTGTAGCCTCTCTGGAGTATTAGCTAGATTTTATCAATTCTAATGAAAGTTTCTAATGAAATTCAGGAATTCTGCTCAGCAGGGGCAAAGATAAGAAATGTATCAATTAAGTGTATCAATTTAGGACAGTTTACAGGGTCGACGACCCCCCCTCCTTTAGAAAGTAAAAAAATTACACATTACACATCAAGATTAGAAAAACAGTCACACATAGAAAATAACTGGAAAATGTAGTTATTTCTGGTGAACTATCTGAAAATAACTAGGTGTTTGAAGGCGAACAACCCCTTTAAATAATATGAAAAATTCTGGAGATTAAACTGTTAATCTATATGTCCTTGTACTCATTAGGAATTGAACCTTTACACAGTGTATTAAACTGACCTTTTGCATTTCTTAACAGTAAATAACTACCATAGTGTCAAAGTATCTTTATGAGACAATTATATAGCAAATTCAGTCAACTTTTTTTGTTTTTGCTCAATGAGATTTTATATTGGTTTAAAAAGTTATCTAATAGAATTCAGGTTAGCATTCAGGTAGGAACACAGAGTTAGTAATGCCAAACTTTTCTAACCATCAAAGCCATGTATAGACGTATAACTTGTGTAACTCTCAAATGTCCAATTGGTTAGTGATGAGGGGGTTGTTGAATTCAAGCTCCAATGGAGTAGGGGTATAATCTATGTCAAAAGTAAAGCTTTGTTAGTCCAACAGCCAGAAACAGGTCTCCATTTTTTCTGACAACTTACAACATATTTCCAAACTGACCATCTTGCAATAGTTCAGAAAGTCTAGATCAACCCAAAATCCTGGGATCAGCAATACGTAAAATTCTGTGGAATTTGTGGTTTCCTCATATTTTGTCTGTGACACGAGTGGTTCAAATTCATTTACCTTTTGTGCCAAAGTCCACATTTTAGCTTGCAGGTACCAATGGACTAATAACCTGTTGGAGTCAATGAGGATGGACAGCCCTGCGATCTGAAGCAAGCAGTCACAGCAAATATAGTGGGGTGGGGAAAAGAAATCATTTGGGAGATATGGGTAGGACGAGCAGCAAGAAAGTATAGGCAAAATAAGCTCTTAAATGTTTTCTGAATTTAGCTACACTTACATATACTGTATGGTATCTCTCTGTAAAGGAAAACAAAAACATAGTGTCCCCCCTAATTCATGCATGTGCTATTGAAAACAGATTTAATTTTTAATATAACCCAGTATAATACTGGCCCCGACTATATAATCGTCCTAGACTTGGTGCATGCCCTTAAATGACTCCACTAGTCTGAATTTGTTGCTCTTGTAATTAATATAAGTAGATGAACTGAGAGGCGGGAATCTGGTTGCAGAATATGTCACTAAGATAAATGAATCTCTCTGTCTTAAATGCACACTGCAAGGTAAAGCTGAGAAACAGAAAGCATTAAAGAAGAAACTGTAAGAGCAAGATCAAGAAGTAGGAGTAAAACTCATGTATCCATTTGGGTACTGAAATCTCCCTGTGCTCAGTTCCCTAAAGTGAATACCAGTAGTGCTAGTAGTTTAAAGCAGAACTGAGCCATAGGCTAAAAGCACCCAAGGCATCCAACTGCCGTCATGTGTCCTCACTGTCATTCCTTTACAACCACTTCAGTCATGGAACACCGAGCCACCGCCACCTCCTCCTCCGGTCTGTTTGCTCATAACTTACAAGGCTGGAGTTACAAAAGGCAGAAATGGTACATGTCTAGTGTCCTATTGCCATATACAAAAAGTAGGGTTGTGGGAGCACCCAAAAGGCTAAGTACAAATAAAATATATTTATTTTATATTTAAAATATATCAGTGCTACTGATTTGGCCAATTAATCAATGCACATTCCCTGGTTCCCTGTTTTATAAGTAATTCAGTACATATGCAAGTGAATGTGTTTACAAAAAATTACAAAGTTATGATCATAAAGTTAATAAGCCACCATACCACGTCAAGGTGGTCCCTAACTTGTTTACCTCTGGTCATAGTATAGAAGGTCTTGTACCTCTCTGCATAGTAGCATTACATGTAGTAAGTGTCTCCTGAACCAGTCTGTGGGCTAAGAAGACACTTATTACAAGTAATGCTACTATGCAGAGGTACAAGCCTTTTAATACTATGACCAGAGGTAAACAAGTTAGGGACCACCGTATGGGGTTTACCTTGATGTGGTATGGTGACTTATCAACTTTATTATCATAACTTGCACACATATGTACCTTGGTGCATTACAGTATTTTATAATTATTATAACTGTAAAACAGATGAGGGCAAGTAAGCTCATGGGCTGGTTGGTGGTCAATAAACTCCAGTTTGCAATAAATACAGATCTACTGTATATTCACTATGAACGACTGACCTTTTATCAAACCCCACTGTATATCTTGTAATCATACCTGAATAAGAAATATCAGCCCTGCTCCAGCCAATCATCATTGAAAGCATAATCCTACCTGCATGGTGGTCTTTGTTATCAGCAATCAGTTTTAGTTATTCATTATACCACCAAAAGTACTGTATATGAACCACAGGAAAATGATGACCATAGCATTTATTGATTGCTGCTGAAGGAATATTTGTCAAATGTTCTTTAAAAGCATGGTGTAATATTCTTTCTACCATTGTCAAGCCAAACAGAAATGATTCATGACTTGCTTTATGGTGGCAGCTCTTTCCTTTGTCCATTTATAATCATGTTCCTAGTGCAGCACTAAGGGATCATTGCACAATGCAGTACACCTTGTAATGTACTGATGAAAAAGAGGTGCACTAATCTACATACAAGCCAGTTGCCCTCAAGCAGGTCTTTGCTGATTAGAACAATAGTCTCCCATTCAGAATGATATATTATACCTACAAAGCTTGTGTCTCATGGGCTAGTAAAAACGAAATTACTGACTCATCAGTTGCTTGCGAATTAAATTAGCAAAAATGTACTGCTGATTCAGATTTGCTGGAGGACAGTGTTTAAGGAATAGAACACCTACTACAGCATGAGCATATGTCCAGGTAGACTTACATCACAATAAAGGTACAAACCAGAGACTTCTGAGAGAATTATATGCAGCTACAATGTGTAACGTATGGTATCCCAAAACCCAGAGCAAACCCCATGGTCCTGGTCTCTGCTCACTCTTCTGCCTATAGCAGCCAACTTAAACTTCGGGAGGAGCCCTCTGCTACTTTGATGCTGCCAGGATTTAACAATAAGGACGGGGAACAAGGAGCGTGGTCAAGGGACAATATGGTACCAAATCAGGAAGCAGAAGCATAGTCAAGGTTACAGGCCAGGGTCAAACCAAACAGATAGAATAGTCAAGGAACAGGCAGAGGTCAGTACAGACAGCAGAACAGCATGGGTCAGGCAGTGGTCAATTAACAGGTTCAGACAAGATAACACACCTAGGAACTATGGAACATAGACCTACATTGGGCAATGAGTCAGTGCAGGGTAGGGGGTTTTATAGGCAGCTTTATGGCTTATACAGATCACCTGTGGCCAGATTGGCCACAGGTGAAACAAGCCATGCTTACTTGCAATTATAAACAAAGCCATAGGAGTGAATCAAGGCTTTAGCTGTCTGCTCACATAGGGGTATATTTATCAAAGAGTGAAGTTAATATTGAAGTTCCGCCACTAGAGTGAAATTCCGCCACTTTCCATTGATTTCTATGGGATTTTTAAAGGCGTATTTATCAAAGGGTGAACTTTCACTTTCACCCATTGATAAATATGCCTTTCAAAATCCCATAGAAATGAATTGTGAGCTGTGGAATTTCACTCTAGTGGCGGAACTTCACTCTTTGATAAATTTACCCCATAGAGTAGCGGCAATGCAAACCGCACATAAACACCAAGTTTCTGGTTCAACTCCAGGCAGGCTATTACACAATGCAAGTTATGTAGACTTCCCCTTAGGAAAGCAATATTAAGGGACTTATTTACTAAAATCTGAATTTATCTCATAATTTAAATAATAAAAGCTTGACCAAACTCCCAGATTTTGCCTTATTTATCTACAAAATAACTTGAATAAATCGGATCCCACAACCCAGCGGAGCCCACAATATCTTACAATTGGGATAGGGACATCTCTCATTGACTTATACAAGACCTCAACAGGTCTGAGATGGAGTATTTTTAGAATTGGGCTCTTTGCAGCATCGGGGTATAATAAACCTTGAAAAATTAGAGTTTTTGCCCCAAAAAGCCTGACCAGATAAATTTGGGGTTTAGTAAATAACCTCCTTAATGTGTATTGGCACAGTGTACAAAGGTACTTTAGTACATGCTTCTTAATGACTTTGTATAAACACTGGGCAAATTTGCACCTGAGGAATAACCCACAGCAACCAATAACTGAGTTGCTATGGGTTACTGCAAACATTAACACAAGCAAAAAGACAAGCAGACCATAGCAGCTACCAACTCGGTTTCCATAGCGTCCAGGTTCACTGCAAATTTTGTCCAATAATTACTGCGCTCAAATATATCAGAGAAACACTGATAGTGAAGCACCGTTAGTCAACGGTCTCCTGTTTAGCGCAATGAAATTTTACAGAAACTCCTCTGATCATCTGTTTGTATAGGCTGCTTCCATTTCCCATGTGTCTGCACTCAGCGTGGCTGTGGTTCCAATGTAGCAATCACCTAAAAATCTAGCAAAAAAAGACAGGGGCCAGGGTAGAAGAGGGTTCGCAAACACAAAAATATTTATCATAAAAACCTTTTATAGATTTTAAACCAACATAACAGTAGCCCAACACATTTCATGCTTAGTACTTAGTACTTTCTCAAAGGCACACGGGAAAAGTAACCATATCCCCACAACACCTTCTCTTTTTTGCACTTGAAGAAGGTTTATCTACCAAAATGTTGTGCATTGCCTTCTAAATAAATATGGCTTGATGCCCTGTATCTGTATCTGTCGAGTGTGTGCAGCTAGGTTCCTTAAATGTGTATTAATGGTTATTGCCTAGGAGCAAATGCTCCCAGTGTTGTTAAATGAGCCCCACTAATTTGCATGTCGAGTCTTCTTTAATAAAGGCATGTATGCAAGGGACCTGGTGTTAATCTCAGGGGTTTCCTCAGCAGGTTTTATCCATTGCATCAACTGAATATGCAAGTCATTTGAAAAAAATATTCACTGTACCTTGTCAATAGCACCCATATTAGTGTATCATGGGCAAGCTGTAGCAACTGCTATAAAGCTGAAATTCTGGAAAAATGCTCTTTGTGGGTAAAAAAAAAATGGCAGTTTATATCCAAATTATTGCATCCAAATTTTGCGCATTTAACTGACATTTAAAAAACTGTAGTGTACTGAAAAAGAGAAGTTGAAGACTAAAAGGTGAGCAGTAAGAACCATTTATAAAGCAAGAGCAAAGTACAATTTAGAAAATTTGCGCTCAGTTCACAGTGTTTCTTACTCACAAACCAGCATTACTGCTAGTTATGCAAGTATTAATAAACTTCATTAGTTTGGTAGGCAGTACACCTATAATTACCTGTGGGGTCTCTCTTCTACTGGCAAAAGTTACAGTGACCCACACTCCAGTACAAATTGTGAGGGAATGATGACGAGCAAAAATGGCAGCTGCAAAGCCAGAGAGTGGGTGAAGCAGTCAAAAACTTGATATGACTGTAGCTTGAAGTGAGAAGCTATACTGGCAGAACAAGCAACTATTGTGTAACTGGACTGCTTGGTTTTGAACCAAAGATCTGAGTCGAATGAAAGGGGCAGGTAGATTATAAACATTGTACTCTGATGTCACAACGCACAGTTTATTCGATTCTTAGTCACAGCAAAGTGAAAAAGACTCTTGTCGGCTTGTTGTAGTAATAATTTTTGGTTCTATTTTTTTTACTATGTTTCTATTATTTAATCACAAAAAAATCTAAATGATCTATCTGAATTATTCACATACAGGTATGGGATCTGTTATCCGGAAACCCGTTATCCAGAAAGTTCCGAATTACGGAAAGGCTGTCTCCCATAGACTCCATGATAGACTCCTTTTTCTCTGTAGTAAGAAAACAGTTGGTTGTACTTGATCCCAACTAAGATATAGTTAATCCTTATTGGAAGTAAAACCAGCCTATTGGGTTTATTTAATGTTTACATGATTTTCTAGTAGTCTTAAGGTGTGAAGATCCAAATTACGGAAAGACCCGTTATCCAGAAAGCCCCAGGTCCCGATGATTCCGGATAATAGGTCCAATACCTGTACTGTTAATCTGATCCTGTACATGGGACGAAAAGCATGTTTAAAGGAGATGGAAAGTCGCCTTGCACTTGGGGGTGCCAAATGTTAAGCACCCCCAAGTGATTGTATTGACTTACCTGAAACCCCGGGCCGGTGCTTCTTCTAGCAGAAACGGCACCGGCCCGGGGTTATTTCAGTAAGCACCAAGGAGCAATCCTCTTCCGGCTGCTTCTTTCTTCAAATTTGCTGGGGCAGACACATGCGCAGTAGAACAAAATAGCCGACTTTTTAGTTAAAGTTCGGCTCTTCGCCCTTTTGTGCATGCACAGCCATGTGAAGAAAGAGGAAGACTGAAGCGGATCACTCTGTGGTGCTCACTGGTATAACCCCGGGCCGGTGCAGTTTTCTGCTGATAGGAGCACCAGCCCGGGGTTTTAGGTAAGTAAATACAATCACTTGGGGTAACATTTGGCACCCCGAAGTGTAAGACGACTTTCCTTCTTCTTTAAGATTACAGCTCTTTTCTATAGATACAGTTTTTATTGTCTACTTCTCATATTGTTATATACTATATACCCTTTTTTAGTAAATCAATGCATAGAAAAGTGAAATTTGTACCTGTGGCAATTCTGTTTTCTAAAGGAACTTTAACGGAGATTGAGTTGTAAACGTTTTAAGCTAGCACTACGCAGCACTGCTGGTTACTTTTCAAGGAGAGCTTTTTCTCCTTGGATTTAGGCACATAATTCTCTTTTATTGAATGTATTAAGATGAACAATTAGAGGGACTCAAGGTCTCATATATTCTTTGTTATACTAACAGTATTTAATCTATTCTATAAACAGATTGTTATGCAGGCCTTTTGAGAGAATCTGCGTCATTTTCATTCCACAGTCACATGCAGGTACAGTAGTTGGCAATGGAAACATAGAGGTATCACTAGAAACCTTCTGGGAACCTTTAATGCAAGCGAGCCTTGGTGGTGAGATTTCTTTACAAGCAATGTTATATTATAGGTAATGAACATAATGTTGCCTCAGGTTACTTTTGTTGTAAACACAAGAAGGCTTAAAGGAATTGTACTTGGTCACATACAAAAGTAGATACAATGTATTCTCATGTGTACTTGTCTAACATTGCATTACTGGATAGAAGAAAACTTTTCCCCAGAAATGTAGAGAATAAATAAGTTAAAGGCTTAATCTAAGAAATATCTCCAAATTGCAGTGCTCCCCTAAGGGTATAGTTTCATAGAGTAAAGAAAAGAGTCTGTGTTTAAAATTACACCTATGGGCCCAATAGCTCAGGGGTACACACCTCATAGGAGTGCCAATTTATTGTATAACATATATATATGTATATAATACACAAAAGCCATAAATATCTTGTAAATTATATCCTTATAAACGGTGAGTTCTGATGTCATCAGTTATAAACGGTGAGTTCTGATGTCATTTCTGTCACATGACTCACTGAAATTTGTGTATTATAATAAATAAAGTACCCCCAGTTGCAAAATATGAGGATATTACAAGTTACCTCGGAGTTCCATGACCTGTATAAAAACACTCGGCCTTCGGCCTCGTGTTTTTATATGGTCATGAAACTCCTCGGTAACTTATAATATCCTTATATTTTACAAGAGGGGGTACTTTATTCACTATATATATATATATATATATATATATATATATATATATATATATGTGATTCTCTAATTCTTCTGAACAACAGTAAATCTGCCTGGAATAATGGGCCTAAATCAACCCTGAACAGTGTGAAAAGCTATTAAATACTGTGGCAGTAAGACCTTTGCTTTCACCTTCTTACTGGTAATTCATGATTGATTATTGGTTGAAAACTGATTACTGTTGGTAACTACACACATGCAGTTTAGCCCCTACTTTAGTAAGTTTTCAACCAATAATCAATCATGAATTACCAGTAAGAAGGTGTAAGCAAAGGTCTTACTTGTAATTCAGACTGTAACCAGTAATTGTATTGGTCTAAGTAAGCACCTTTTTTTCATTTTTGTTAATTACCCCTACCAACCCTTTAGGGTGGTGGCACATGGAGATTAGTAGCCCAGTGACAAATCGCCTCTTCTTCGGGCGACTAATCTCCCCGGCGGGATGGCACTTGGATCGATTCAGCTTTCCGAAGTGAGGCAAGTTGGAAAACAAAGCTTTCCGAGTGCCATCCCGCCCGCTATTTATATTCTAGCCAGCAGGGAAGGCATTTTGGGGAGATTAATCTCCCCGAGTAGCCACGTCTGCCACCACCCTTAAGCTGTTATTGTAGTTCTGTTTAATATTGATCAGTGGGAATTGAATATTTGTGCAAACAGCACATTTATTTATTTTATTAAAAAAAAAAATCCTTAAAGGGGTTGTTCACCTTCAAACAACTAGTTGTTATCAGATAGATCACCAGAAATAACGACTTTTTCCAATGACTTTCTATTTTCTATGTGTCACGGTTTTTCTAATATTGAAGTATAAAGTGTCATTTCTCTCCTTCTGAAGCAGCTCTGGGAGGGGGGGTCGCCGATCCTGTAAACTGTTCTAAATTGATACATTTAGTTGATACATTTCTTATCTTTGTCCCTGCTGAGCAGAATCTCTGGGTTTCATTACAGGCAGCTGTTAGAATTGATACAATTGTTGCTAATACTCCAGAGATGCTGCTGAGAAATGTATCAACTAAATGTTGCAAAATTGTAACAGTTCAGAATCTGCACCTGGATCACTGAGCTGCCAGACTCAAACACCAGAGACAGGAACATTCAACTTTAAACTTAGATTTTGGAAAAAACGTAAAAAATAAATAATGGAAAGTAATTGGAAAAAGTCATTATTTCTAGGGAACAATCTAAAAACAACTAAATTGAAAAAAGTGTTTGGAAGGTGAACAACCCCTTTAATCTTTTTCCATATCCTAAAACACTGTCACATTATAACTAACTTTAAATTTCAGTTAATTTGTCAGTTACAATGAAAAATTGTGGGTTGCTTTTAGGGCGATATATATATTTATATTAATAAATGTTGTGACAGTATCCCTTATCTTTTCTATAATAACAGCCTATTACAGTCTATTACCCAGAGTTGATCTTATCATGACTTTCACCACTCTGGCTCTGTTTAGCAATATCTGGAATCTCAGTTATAAGGCATGAATCAACTGCTGGATTCTGCCAGAAAGTATTGTAGATAAAGTGACATGACTGTTATACAAATAACAATGTTTTTTAATCATAAAATCCAATGATTAATGCAAATCTGTTCGCTTAACTTTAGCTAAGAGGGGGCTGCTGTGTGTTGTATCGAAACAGACATAGTGTCTTTCCTTAGATTAGATTATGGCATTTTAACCTAATATTTAACACCATTATGTCCTTAATTCCCTGAAAATGTAGTAAAACAGAGGCTTACCAGTATCTAGTATAAGGTAGCATAACTTACATGATTAAAAATGCTGCACAAGTGAGTAACATAACTTACAGTTGATGTATCAGAGGAACTGGTAAGTCTAAGAAACACCACCAGAAGGTGCAAAGCACAAATCACATGAGCACTGAGTTTAATGTCTGACATAAGAACTAAGATCAAGAAGTATTATGCTCCAAAGAGCAATATATTAGACAAGGTGCAAAGAACTAAACAGATGGCTGTTTGCCCTTTGTTTGTATAAGATGCTCTGAGGCTATCTGGGTTATGACATGGTAGTGTAATCTTGATCTTTTCCCAGTTACTGGCCTAACAATGTTTAGAAGTACAGTTTGAGAGAGTGAGTAGTCATTGGCAGTATTGAGAGGATAAAATCTCGCCTGAGGCAATACAGATGTACTTGGAAACAATCAGTGATATTGTATTTGTTAGTGGACAATGCAAAGAAGCAGTAAAGCTATTCAAAGCTTCAGTGTGTCTGTGAAGCTTCTCATTCATCCAGGTCATGGTATACTGTATCTATAGTAATTAGTCAAATCAACTGGACTTGCTGTGATTTTTTTTTTCTTGAAGACGTTTTCTTTTCTGACTGGCTTTCCTAATTCTGAATGAACTGTAAAAAAATATTTGTGGTTCAAGTTATTATGGAGGAAAATAATTTTTTTTTCAAAAATATGAATTATTTGATTAAAATGCAATCTATAGGAGATGGCCTTCCTGTAACTCAGAGCTAACTGGATAATGAATTTCTGGACAACGGATCCTATACCGTATTTGTATTTTACCCAATTTTGTTTCAGAACTACAGTACCTTGTGTCCGTGTTCAAGGAATTCTGAAGTTTACGTGTACAGTATATATTTTAAGGAATTATAGGCGCAATGCGCAAAAAGCATCTGTTTAAGGCATGTGTCAAGTACAGGGCTGCTATGTGCCAAGGAGTGCTGGCCCACTACTTCTCATTACTATATATGTGTTGTGCTTGCCATTACCAGCTGCTCTCACTGTAGAATGTGATGCAAATGTTATAACCCCTTGTTCTCTTCTCATAATGTCCTAGCTTTACAATATCCCTGTATTTAGTGCAAAACTGCAAAACCGATTGTACCCAGGGCAGAAAATATATCTATTTAGAACATTAAAGTAAAAAAATTGCATGACGCTTATTCTAAGAATAGTGGGCTTCACGTCTATTTTAACCAAAGGCAGGGGTGTAACTACAGAGGAAGCAGCCCCTGCGGCTGCAGGAAGTATAGAGGCCCATGACTCCCTAATTTGTATAGAATTGCAATAAATATTGGTAAAACAGGTTAATCTGTAGACATTTTGGGGGCTTGAAAAACAATTTGCTGTGGGGCACAGTAATATCTAGTTACACCACAGACCCAAGGTCCTGTATTGAATAAAACCAATTTAAGCCATCCCTTTAAAAATGTGTCTTGGAGACTCTAGGACCAGTGAATTGGTTAAGAAACACTTTTACCTAGATATCGCAACTAGGCCAGTAGGTGCCAGCTTGTGAAAAATACAGTATGACAAGAGTTAAGCCTACCATTTACTGTTTATGTTAACATAGATATGGAAAATTAGCATTTTTATGATCATAAATATGCAGCTAGAGACATCTGTTTTGAAAATGTATGCATTTACTAAAGTGGGGGAGACTGCATGTGTTGTTTTGTGCTCTGATTATGTATTTTTTTTAAAAATTGGGCTGAGGCAGGCACTTTACTGACTTCCTGCGATGTTTGTTGAGTATTAATAGTTTGGTGTTAAAGAAGTGGAGGAGGATATTAGTTATGTGTAGCTTGCTGAGGAACAGCAGCGTGGGCCCATGTATTATACCTCAACTTCCACTTAGATATATACAGTATATGTATATATATATATATATATATATATATATATATATATATATATATATATATATATATATATATATACATATACTGTATATATCTAAGTGGAAGTTGAGGTATAATACATGGGCCCACGCTGCTGTTCCTCAGCAAGCTACACATAACTAATATCCTCCTCCACTTCTTTAACACCAAACTATTAATACTCAACAAACATCGCAGGAAGTCATATATATATATATATATATATATATATATATATATATATATATATATATATATATATATATATATTTGTAAAAGGTGGAACATGCGTTTTCATAATGAGATAATCATTAACTCGTTTTCCAAATAGTGTGCATACAAATTGTTATGAATGGCTAACTATGATGGGATTTATAGTTTTCGTTGCCTAGGGCTGTATTAATCCAGCAAAACCCCATTTGATCCACACCGAGTACAAGTGCGATTAGGAATTGGGTGCGTGCATTTCTCACCTAGTGTGTTGCCATACATTTCAGTGTGTGTTTCACCCATAAAACACAAGCTAGAAAAACTCAAGGCTTCATAAAAAAAAGCCTTTTTAATGAGACCCAGATTGAGCCGAGTAATCAGAGGGTCTTAGAATAAGCAGAGATTCAATAACATCTTCACTCTGTTGCCTTTGGCTCCTATTGGAAGGACAATAAAATCCATAACATTGTAACTGATTGAAAAAGCAGTCGTCTACTTTGGACTGATGTCAACTTTTTCTGAGATGAACTCAAGGCCATGCAAATCTTAACCCTCCCATTTTTTCCTTTAACAAGACTTTGTGAGAATAGACAATATAATGTGAAAAGCACTCCAAAGGCTGCAGGTACGAGAAAGCAATTACGTGAATAGGAAATTAAAAGACATAAATGAGTGAAAGTGAAACAAATAAAAGACAAATACACACTTAACAATTGGTCTCAAGTTCCCATTTAAACACTACAATATAATTTACTGTCCACAAATATATATTAGTGCTTGTAGCCTTTCCAAACCAATCCTGCTGGAATACAACACTGATGAATAACAGCAAGTGCATGTGTAATGGCAAAACAATAGTAACAGAAATGGTGAAACAGGTGGAACTCACATTTGCACATTTACACTTTTGCATAGTCATCCATAGGAATGTGTACATGAAAGACATGCAGTGCCATGCCTTTTCCATTAAATCCATAGCAACCAATCAGATGTATTTTTTCATTATTTCATTATTCTATTTGCTCTAGACCAGTGATCCCCAACCAGTAGCTCTTGAGCAACATGTTGCTCCCCAACCCCTTGGATGTTGCTCCCAGTGGCCTCAAAGCAGCTGCTTATTTTTGAATTCCAGGCTTGGAGACAAGTTTTGGTGCATACAAAACAGTGTCACTGCCAACCAGAGCCTCAATGTAGGTTGACAATCCACATAAGGGCTACCAAATTGCCAATCACAGCACTTATTTGGCACCCCAAGAACATTTTTCATGATAGTGTTGCTCCCCAACTCCTTTTAGTTCTGAATGTTGCTCATGGGTTCAAAAGGTTGGTGATCCCTGCTCTAGACTTTAAAAACAAACTAGTTGCCTGGGGTTACATGGTTTGCACAAGCTCTATAAAGCGATGATTGTAATCAGTTCACAATCCATCATGGTAAATCAGTCATTTTCAGTCAATAAAATTGTGATAAACACAAGAGCACATAGCAGGAGAACATCTAAATATTAGATATAGAAGGGACTGAGTGGTGGGTAGTGTCAGGTGGTTTTTGTAAATGGACTGTTCACTGTATTTTTAGAAGGCCTTGGTGAAACAACAGACTTTGACATTCTTGGTTGACATAATGGATAACTGAATTCATGTAGCAGCCAGGATAAAGAAGTAATATAACATGCTAGGCAGGCCACCATGGAACCCATTATTAGCAAGCTTTCCAGCTCCATTCATCTTTCAGCACAGTCCAGGTGCTAAAAGTACTAAGATCATCTTACAGTACCTGAAATATACTGTACATCCTAAAGTTTAAAACAATTGGTTGAGGCATGTGAGATTTCCTAAGAAATAATTACAGATTCATTTTCCACTATATCATATTTATATGGTTATTGTTATATTTCAAGCACAGTGAATACAGCATATAAATATTTATGTATGAGGGCACAGTTAATGTTTTTCAAACCAGCTTATTTCAGTTCTGTTGGCTGACTGAGTTGAATAGTTGCTGTGCACAATGCCTGACTTATCTTGTTGTCCTTATATATTTTCAACAGTATTTCTTTGTAAAAAAAAAAGGATATGTAAAGGATATGTAACCCCCCCCACAAACATTTAATCAGTGAACAGCCTCTTTAAAATCTTTAGATAATAGCCACTCTAAAAGGTTAACAGTAAGGCTGCAACATCACTTAGAAATCCTTTTCCTCCTCTAAACCCTTCAGCCCCTCCCTCAGTAATTTGCTTTGGCTGTAGGCTCATGAGCATGCTCAGTTCTTCTCAGCTCAGATAACTTAACACGCCTTCCAGTTTAACAGCCAATGAAGAGATAGCATTGCTGGTTCCCAGAGAAACTTTAGCTGTCTGATCCTATTTTGTTCTCCTAACCACCTCTCCTGAGCTCAGTTTACAGTGTTCAACCCCAGCAGAACTCTGTTGTGCCTGTGTAACCCTGCATTCTGCATTGCCTGAACTTTACAGCATACATGTTCTGTTTGCAGATGTCAGTGTTACTGATGATGTGTCAGAGGGAAAATGGCCGCTGGGTGAAAGCTGCTATTTGTTTTAGGAAAATGTGATGGCTCTGGCAAATGGAGGGGATATATGCAGTACAAATGATGTGGCTTGGGTGGGGAAGATATGTGCAACTTATATACATGGTAGGAAAATGTAGGCTTTACATGTCCTTTAAGGGACAGCTTCTTTAAAGACAAAAGAGGTGATAGGAGAGAACATTATTTTGCAGAGCATTTCTTCTCTATATGGCTCTATAAAAGTTAAGCCCTGATTTATGGGAAGGCCACACATGCCCGGGCCAAGGGCTGTGCAATTTTAGGGGTGGCATGTTGCCCAGCCACATTTACTCTCTTATTGCAGCTCATACTGAGGACTGCTCATCTGAGATTTTAACAGTTTATATCTCCTGTGCACAAAGTTCCAGGCATAACAGAGTGGAAAGTGTGAGTGCATGCTCACTCAATAGGGAACAGGGGAGCTGGCAGACACAGGCTGGCTATAAACCTGAAGAAGGTTACTGGGCACTGAAGTTCCTTTATGCTGCATCTTCATCAGACCTGTCAAGTCTAATCCAGCGTCATTTCTTTTTTTCTTATATGAAGTAATATTTTTTGCAATATAAGTATATCCTTTGGGTAATGGTATAAAGTTAACAATTTTAATGTATGCACAGTAGGGCTCATTTACTAACACCACACACAAGCAATATGTGTGCTGATGAGTACAAAATGACACCTATGAAACATCAATTATGCCGAATGATAGTCTTGCTTTAAAGGAGCATCTGGCTTAGAGTGCAGAAAGCACCTCAAGTGAGTGGTACTGAACCCTACCCTAATCATGCATTAAGCACAGGGCTCCAAAGCACCTTGTGTCACCTAGCGATCGCTCTTTATTCATCATAAAGCATAAGGAGTGGTCATACCAGGGTAAACCCATTTCCCAGGAGGCACTGGCAACACTGCATACACAGCTGGGCACAACTCTGTTTGCTGCAGTCACTGCCTTCTTGCTCACTTTTCTTGGTGTTATTGTCTTGGCAGAGACAGGGGCTTGGGTGTTCATAAATGAGATATTACTATAACTTTTTTTTGGCTTTGCCTCTTTTTGTTGCACTTTAAGCCCCTTTGATAAAGCTCTATTATTTCACTGTGAGAGGAAAGGAGTAGACACTAGGCAGTGAATATTAAAGAATTTATCAAAGAATCCCCAGCTCTCTATTCACCTGTGTAGGATTATTGGGTGAAATATTTCTGAAAGTGTGTAGGGATAGAGTTCACCTTTTCATAGATAAGTACGTAGAAATCCTGTACAAGTGAATAAATAGCTGGGGAAATCATTTTTTGTGAACTGTGATTAACGCTATATTCATTCTTTGATAAATATGTCCCCGAGCGTACTGTTCTTTCATATAACTGTCTTTGATGTTACGGAAATAAAAATTTTATTTGCTCTTGCACAATAACAAAGGTTCAATATAACTGACTTTCTCACTTGGGTCTTTCTCTCAGCTCTGCCCAAGCATGTTTTCCCCTTATAATAAGTCTATGGCTTCCCTGTACTTGATAACTTTCTTCTGCTTTGACAATTCTATTTTGAGATATGCTTACACTCTCTCTTTGTTCCAAAAACGTTCCTCTCTTAGTTCTCTCTTTTAACTGCCACAGACCTGCAGTTAGTGCTTCATTTTAAAGAGGCAGGTGCCTGTTACAATCAAACACTACATAACACAGAAGAAATCCCACATATCCCCTCAGACTGATACTGAACAAGGATTAAACCACAGCCCTGCCAAGTGATTTGGCTATCCTGACTCTGTGTGAGAGCAAACGTAATGCCTGGACTATTACACTGCACTGTTGGCATTGGTGCCCTTCCATTTTGTGCAGCTCAGTGGAAAATGACATTGGCACTGTTACAACAACACTAATGCTGCTGTAAGGTAACTGTTTAAAGGAAAACTATACCCCCCAAACAATGTAGGTCTCTATTAAAAGATACTGAGTAAAACAGCTCATAAGTAAAACCTTGCTTCATGTAAATGAACCATTATCATAATAATATACTTTTTTAGTAGTATGTGCCATTGGGTAATCATAAATAGAAAATTGCCATTTTAAAAAATAAGGGCCGCCCCCTGAGATCGTAAGATTCACTGTGCACACATACAAACCACATGTAAGGTCACATGAGCCAATTAACAGACAGAGTTCTGCCTTTTGCTTCAACACTTCTTCCTGTTACAGTTAGTGTTGTAGTATTTCTGGTCAGGTGATCTCTGAGGCAGCACAGATAGAGTCACGAAATGGTGGTTCAAGGCAAGAGATGTAAAAGGGCAATATTTATGTAAATATATATTCCAGTTTGGTAAGGTTCTTTAATATGTCATTCAATTTGATATAAACTATCTGTTGCTTAAGTATTAATTTTGGGGGTATAGTTTTCCTTTAATAAGAGATGAGCATTAGCATTCTCATGGTTCTATGGATGTATTTACTAATATAACAAATGCCCTAAGCAGTGCTTTACAGATAAACCCATTGACAGGGTTCAGCAAATACGATTAAATAGAATTAAACAGATATGTGCCGAGAACTCACGACACAGCTAAGATGTCCCTGCTTCAAAGAGCTCACACTCTGTAGTTACATCTAATGCAAGGATATTAGCACACTTTGACTTTTTTACTGAGCTCAGATCCCCGGCCTGCATATAAAATATAAAACAACACTGCATATTATCTCTTAGGCTTCCAATATCTAATTTCAACCCCGGAGTACTGAAAAAGCCTTGTAATTGCTGATTTGCTCTGTAGACCATGGAGTTTAAATCGACGTTGCTATTTCTGCTGTAGACAAATGATGCCGAGGATATGTTTTTGCTAAAGCTATTCGTTAGGTAAAGCAAAAGCTGTGAATCGGAATTCTTTACAAATTTATTGATCGATAATGTTCTGTAAAGCTGTGTACACCGTTGTACATTTGCTTCTAATGAATATAATAAGGCTGCTTCTTCTTTTGTGAGACAAATGACTGTGTTTGCATTCTGTTAACTGTGTGAGTTATAGCATGGTATAATAGATGTTGCAACCCCTATTGTAAAACATTAGAAATCACATGTTAGATAATCACAATGCATTCTGAGACCCCCAGTCACATGATACCAGCAGGAACAACTAGAATACCCTATTACTGCATATATGCATATGGTCACTTGTACGATACCTATCCATCTCGCCCATGGGTCTGCTTGTGTATGGCTGCCATTAAGCCAAGGAATGCAGGGGTGCCATTTGTACCCTGCAACAGTACCTAGCCACAAGCATTATCTGTCTTTGAAGGTTCTCATTCATCCAGGTCATGATATATATATACTGTATATAGTAATAAGTCAAATCAACTGGACTTGCTTTATTTTCTTTTTTCTTTCTCAATTTAGAATAACATGTACAAAAATATTTCTGGTTATATACCCTGGAATCTTACTGCAATCTGTTTAGTAAAACCAGCATGGGGTGAGCTGATGGAGGCAAGGTGTTGATGGTATAAGCATGATTGTAGCTATTAGGTGTTAATTAAACATCCAGGTAGAAGTGCTAAAACAGCATTGTATGTGGTAGACAATAGGTGTCACCCCCCACCTCTATTCAAACTTGTTTTTTTCATTTTCACATATATCACTTCTTTGACCCCTCTTTTGAAGCAATCCTCCTCCCTGTCCAGGATGTGAACTTCAGTCTTCAAACGTGTGTTTTTTTTCCTGTAGATGTCGGTACACAGCTGAGTCAAGCCCCGATCCACGCTTTTATGCCACCTCCACCCCTCCTCACGGCGCTCACATTTTCTGCCCAGGAGGGGGTTGGGGCGCTGCACAACGCTAGTGCAGAGAGCGCAATTGCACTGAGGCCAGTGGATCAACTCGCCTCATTGGTGGAGCGCCCCTGGCTGAGTCCTAACCAGAGGAGCTGGCTCTCCAGTGCTGCTCCATACGTTTGTGTTACAGTTGTTTGGTTTCTCCCAACGTATAAGTCTGAGAATTCCTCACTACACTGCACTGCATACACAATGTTACTTCTCTTATGTTTGGTATTGGGTCTTTTGGATGAACCAGTTGTTGCCTCAGTGTGTTGCTGGGTTTAAAGCAGACTACAATGCAGTGTTTTTTAAAGCTCTTTCTAAGTTTTTCAGACACCCCAGAAATATATGGGAAGACTTCATCTGTCCTGCTTTCCATCTTCTCTGGTAGTTTTGGTGTTGTTCTTTTTCCTTCTCCCAGTTTTAACAAAGGCCCAGTCTGAATACCTACATGTTTTAAGAGCCCCTCTGAGGTGTTTCACCTCTTTTACCCGAGTCTCTCTGCTGGTGGGAATTGGATCTGCTCTGTGTTGTATTATACTGATAACCCCTAGTTTGTGATCTAATGGATGATGGGATTCAAATAGTCAGTACTTGTCCATACAGCTTGGTTTCCTGTAGACCTCTATTTTCAGCCCCTCGGACTCTTTAAGGAAACAGAAAAAATACAGCAAGTGCAGTTGATTTGACTTATTACTATAGATAAGCATTATCTGCCTTCCCCACAATATTACTATACTTAGATAAATCTGAGCTGTCTCTCAGCTGTCCAAGGTTCACAGCAGTATTGTTCTGAGTTAATGGTTGAAATTAAGGGGGAAGTTGTTCCACATCTATTAAGCAATAGCCACCAAATATCAGACAATATTTACTGCTGCTTAAAAATCTCTTTGTCTACTAAACTCAGTCTCAAAGACCCCAGGAATGATAGAACATCCATGCTCTCATTTATATTTGGCATTATACAAGGCACAGAAACAGCAGGATTGTTGGCAGTGTACCTTTTGTTTAACAACACAGTATGAAGGAATAATAACCCCTCCAACCAACTGGAGTACCAGTAGAAGTGTACCTCAGAGCAAAACTATCTAATCTTAGAATTGATGGACTTCAAAGCTCCATATATTTAATTTTCCAATACCTTAGCTGAACAGAAGCAAGAAATATATGAGTGTTGATAGGTACTTGTGGAAAGATATAGGGAATGGCAAATTTGCATTAGGAATGTAAATGTCAGTTCGATGTTAACAAAGGACAAAAAAGATTTTCAAATCATATAAATATAAAGTTTATTTCTGGTTGAAAAACATCAGCTACAATTTAAACTGCCCTGTACTTGTAGCTTCTGCTACGCATTGACAAATCAACAGTGTTTTCTTATGAAGGTGAGACCTGTCCAAAAATCACGTTAACACAACAGTCAAAGTTTTCCAGGCTCTTTGGTTTTACACATAATTTGGGTGTTGCATTCTATCACTTTTATTTTTTTTATTTTAATTCCAATACATAGATACTCTTTGCAATAAGTAATACTGAGCTTTCTATTCTGTTGGGGCCCCCTCGCCCTAAACATTAAGGACACGGATCCTTCCTAGAATAACTATTTTCCAGGTACACACATTTGGATACTTGCCACAGCAAGCCATAAGGTCCATTTACTATGATGTGTCCTCTGGTGCATTTTGGAGATTCCGAAACTATAGTATTGGCTAACCTATGTGGACCCAAGTCAGTAGATGGATTGAACTAAATTTATCTCAAATCTGGTTAGGTTTGGAGTGACTGATCATTTTGTGTTCTGGATAAATTTGAAATGCTATAACAATGTGATTGTAATGCCACCAGGTAATATATTGGTGACCTTGTTATAAGCTGATACAGGTATAAACAGTATATGGATGCATAGCATCTGCAAAAAAAGTGGGAGCACAAACTCTTTTATTGGGGTCTGTGACATGCAGCAGAAACTGGTACCAACTGCAAGAACTGCTTTCTGGTATTGCAAATGAGCTAAAAAGCACAGTATAAACAAAAACATGTACGACATCAAGACACTTAATACACCTATAGATGGCAGCATTGTGTCCATTGCTGTTAGGTTGGTACAGCATACTGTAAAAAGAAAAAAAGATAAAGGCTCTTTAAAGCATTGCCACCACATGTATCTATCTATCTATCTATCTATCATCTATTATCTTCTATCTATCTATCTATTATCTATCTATCTATCTATCTATCTATTATCTATCTATCTATCTATCTATCTATCTATCTATCTATCATCTATCTATCTATCATATATCTATCTATCTATCTATCTATCTATCTATCTATCTATCTATCTATCTATCTATCTATCTATCTATCTATCTATCATCTATCTATCTATCTATCTATCTATCTATCTATCTATCTATCATCTATCTATCTATCATCTATCTATCTATCTATCTATCTATCTATCTATCTATCTATCTATCTATCTATCTATCTATCTATCTATCTATCTATCTATCTATCTATCTATCTATCTATCTATCTATCTATCTATCTATCTATCTATTATCTATCTAGCTATCTATCATCTATCTATCTATCTATCTATCTATCTATCTATCTGTCTGTCTATCTATCTATCTATCTATCTATCTATCTATCTATCTATCTATCTATCATCTATCTATCTATCATCTATCTATCTGTCTGTCTGTCTGTCTGTCTGTCTATCTGTCTATCTATCTATCTATCCTCTCTTTTCTTGCAGATAGCTTTTTTTAAGCTCATTCTCTAAATGTTATCATGTACATTCATTATGCATACAACAGATTATAATTGCTCATAGCTCAGGCACAGTGTATCCATTTACACTGGAAATCATACAACTTCTGTAAAATGATATAACCACCCAGAAATGCACCCTGTTCGCTGGAAAAGTGATGACATGATAGCTATGACTGAGCACATGTCCACAAATTTCAGCAAGCTTACTTACTCTATGGTTTTGTAACTTGTTGAATAAGTCACATTTTTCTCCCATGTCTGAAGCACGTGTGTTTCTTTAGGTTTCTCATTCACAGCAGCAATGTCTTGTCCAGTATTTGTCTTTCTCCCACGTATCCTCCATGTAGCCAGCGTTACATGGCTGAGGAGCAAGCTATCATTCTGAGATGTACAAGCAGCTGTGAGCATTCAGGGGGGACATGTGTGCAAGATCTTGGAAATCACTGTTCATATCACAGGGCTCATCCCAGATGTGTAGTCTAATGAACTGTACATGAAGAAGCAGGATACTAAGGCTAATTCAGCTCTATGTCAGTTAATAGCCTATAGATTCAACTCCCATCTATTCTGTTAAGGTCCCTAAAAAGCATTTCTAGTTACCTCATTTTAGTAGAGGATAAATGCAGTTACTCATCTTATTGCCTCACTGTTTACTCTATGGGGGTATGTATTTTTAACCTGTCAATGTTTCTATCTGTCTGCCAATGTATACATGTATGTATTTTCGATGTGTCTGCCTTGGTTTATGTCTATATGTGAGCACATATGTATCTCTGTGACCTCTCTATGTGATGTCCACATTAATGACCAGTTCTGTACTATTGGTAAATTTCTGTGTTTCTTATATTTCTATCACAATTTCACCTCCACAAAGGTCAAATTAACTGATAGCAATCACAGCTGAAGCTTTCTCTGAAGGTTTTTATAGCTACCTGCTTGTCACTATACAATGCAGAACATCCAGTGTATAGATCCTTGAATACTTATCTTCCTTTAAATGCTTTCTGTTCCTATAACAATTATCTAAATTGTCTAAACTAAAAATATTATCCCCTTGTTATTGGTTGCATGTGCTTCAATTTGGTAATTGAAGAGGAACCACAGCTCTCTTCCTACTGCAGATTGGTCAACTGGGCTGAACAAATAAAATAAATAGGATATGCCCATTTATGTATATGGTTATACAGTATACATCCATTTGGTCTGCAGGCTAATTGGTCAGATCACCTAAAGGGTAAGCCAGAGTATGGTTACTTTTTTGTGATTTTCATGATATCAAAAGTGTGAAATGTATTTTATCATCTTAAGGGCAAGCCCTTATTGGCATTATTTTTTGGATAGGTTGGGAGCCCTGCCATGCTGTGTACCATGATTTTCCATAGCCCCCTGCCCTTAGTATATTACCATACATAAAAAGATAGCAAATGAATCAAGGGAGTAAATATACATATAAAGTTGCAAAAAAATATATCACCATGCCGTCTCATCACAAAGACTCCCAGTCCAAGGGTTTGCCAAAAAATGGGAAACTCATAATAGGTGAAAATACCCACTAATACTTAATGCAGTAGCAAAAGTAGTTACACAATTTAGAAATGTTTATTAGGACATGTGTTGCCTAATGCATTTTATGCCAAATGGGCATTTACTCATAGGCTACTTTTGCTACTGCATTGACTATTAGTGGGTCTTTTCACCTATTGTGAGTTTCCCAATGAAAAGATAACAGTCCAGTTATCTGACAAACTGCTTTCTGTTTTCCATTTCTGATTTAATATGATTTAACGCTTTAAAGATATAAGAATTGGATCTATTTTAAGGTACGCTACATAAAAAGTCAATTCAAATTCAGTGAAAAGACTGCCCAGTATAGTAATACTGTTATAATTACACGTGTGATAACAAGTTGATCAGTCATATACTGACACATACTGAAAAAGAGGCCCGAACACAGGAAGGAGCATAAAACCACACGGGGTGAATAAAGCTATGGTTGTACTCGGTAGCTGACAGGAACTCATCAGCTTTTGCAGTAGCACTCTAACTAATAATAGACTTTATTCTGCATTTAAAAAAACAAGGTTACCATGTCCTGAGTGGTAGTGAAACCGATACATTTGAATGCAGGGGTCTTACCATTTCTTTCCTAAGCAGAGTTTCTAGGTTTCCATTTGTGACTCTAGCGGCAAATGTATTGCAAATACAGGTAAGGGACCTGTTATCCAGAATTCTTGGGACCTGGATACTGTTTTATTATTACAGAGAAAAGGGAAATCTTTTTTAAAAATGTGAATTTTTTTTTATAAAATAGAGTCTATTGGGCAGATTTACTAAAGGGCGAAAGTGGCTAACGCTAGCGTAAATTCGATAGCGTTACCACCTGCAGGGACATCGACAATTTACTAATGGGTGCAGGCGCCAATTCCATAGAAAAGAGGCTGTCGATAGTGGTCATTCGCACTCTATCGCCAGACGACTTTTTGCTCTGGTGAACGGTTGTTACTCCGCAAATTCACTAAAGTGCGGTGACTAACGTTACCTCTTTCACCTGAGTTGCCTTCGCCACCTCAGATCAGGCGATGTGCATTAAAGCAACTAGATATTCCTCAATCTTCTGTCACTTACATTATATTCATTATATTATATTCTATGAGACGAAAATGCATCAAAGTCCAAAAAATGCTGGCGTCTTTTCCTTTTTTCAGCCTGATTGCCTGCAAAAGACCTAACTTGAACTTTTTTTGGGTAACCGGTTTCCCCATACATTTGCAAACATATGGAACATTAATTTTACAGTGGGCACATGTGTAGGGCATTAGAATAACTCTATTGTCTTTATTAAGCTTCCCTGGACATGTGTTTTAATAAGTATAATTTATAAGTATATGCACCAACATTTAACATAAAGACGTCCATACAACTTTAAATTCTGCCCTATGCCCTATGCAAATTGACCTGAGTGCAAGATCCCTAGCGAAGTTTCCCTAGGCAGAAATGAATGCTATCGCATCTTCACTATCAAATGCTCGCATTACCGAAGTAACGCTAGAGAAAAGTCGCCAGCTTTCAACGCCCACAAAGAAACTCCGCATTTTAGTGAATTAGCATAGTCTGAGCGCATTTGCGCCTGGCGAAGTGTAGCGATGGGCAATTCGCCCTTTAGTAAATCTGCCCCTATGGGAAAAAGATAATGGGTTTTCGGATAATGGATCCCATATCTGTAACTGGAAAAGACAACTGTAACTATTCAACTATTCAACTATTTGTTTTTACAGTGTTGCCTTTACCCCCAGAATGCTATGACTTACCTGTAAATCAAAGAATTAGCAGCAAGACAGTTATTATGGCAGAGAAGTAGTTTTTATTTGCCTTTTACTTTTTGCCATGTCATACAATAGTTAGAATGTTATAACATTTTCCTGCGCAATACTGTTAATATCGTGATACAGATAAAAAGTCAGAAGCTTTCTAAGAATGTGCCACTGTTGGGTGAAGGTTTAGTAATGTTAGCACATGGGGAAAAGGGGGTACAATGGTGCTTGGCATGGTGTGCCCACTCTCATTTCTTTCTTACTGTTCTATGTATGTATTTCCTCTTATTTTATTCAGTATTCATCAATGTAAATGTCAGTATTTTGCTTATTAGAAGATGATCACTAAAAGTAAAGTGTGCAGTGGGCATATTTAAAAAACATTTCTGGGTCTGGTAATGCTGACTGAAGCCTCAGGCCCTTTTATTTTCTGAATTTCCAGGTATGTATATACAATGTTTCAACAAACCATTTAACTGATGCATCTGTTATTGCTGTTTTATTGTGCATCATACAGGGAATGATCACGTACCTCCTGTACTCCAGCAATTCCCTTCCTCCAGAGCAGGCCTTTCATTTCACCAGCAGAACCAGGGTTTCACAAGAAGAAATAGAATCATATTTTAATAGCACTCTTGCCAGCAGTCAATCTGTTTTATGGTAAAAAGCATGCAAGGGGCTTTAGTTTTCTTTCCAGTATATTGGCCATAACTCCAAAATAAATTTATATGCCTGGGACTACTAAAGCTGCTAAACAGAGCTTATTTATAGGCCTTTTCAAAAAAGCTTTTCCTTTTGCTCTGAAGGAAAATGATGACTGATAGAGACCTGAAGAACCCAGAGACTGCAAGGAACATGAGATTTGTTTGGTGTTTTGGTAAAAACAGTTTACCTTAAAAAATGCATTATACATCATTTTTGCCCCATTGCTGGTGTGAGTATGGCCTCTTCTATCTGGGGTGAACAGGGAATAAAGGCAAAAATATATTACAGATTACATGCCTCAGATACAAGAGAAAATGCTTCGTAAGGGTAGCAGCTTTTTGTGCATTATCCTATCTGCCAGCAAAATACTGTAAAAAAGAGAAAGGATAAAATGAGACTTATATTACAGATACCTAAGGTGTAACAATAAATGGTCGGCAAAGATTACAGCCCAGAGCATTTCAAAAAAGTTTTCCATCTTGTGTTATTGTCATACAGTGTTGTTCGGCTATGCTGTAAACACAAGCCAATATAATGCTGAAATCAGGCTTGTCACCTGCCCAATGTTTATACTGCTGCAAGAGCTTTTGCCATGTATGCATTTATTACATGTACATAATGTGCCAGATTCAATTTCAACTGGAAAAACTTGTCATATGGTTTATCTCATAAGGAATCCATTGGGGAAATCTGTCATTGAATTGGGTGGTATGTTTTTCTCGTTGAATCTAACCCAGTTATAGATTATATTTTGAGAAAGAATACTGACACAATATGTTTTATTGCCTGTCTTCCTTATCATTTTTTCCATAGAATATGTCAAAGAAAGTGAAACAAGCCTGGAAACACATACACTAACAAAAAAAGGAGGCCCTATTCAGAATCTTGCAGTAGTTACTGAAGCTGTAAGTGTTTTTGTAATTTTTCTAAATCTAAATTTAGAAAACTCTAAATCTAAATCCTACTTCTATAAGCAGAACATTCGCTAAACTCTGAGCCCTAGAGAATCTAATAGCTGCATTTCAGGGTTGCACTGATGCTGAATTGCAGTTTTAAACAATCAAATAAAATACATCAGGTATCAGTAAAAGGCTAAGCACATACAATAATTTGATGTTCTGATTCTCAGTATATTATAAGCTGCCAGCATACCAAAGAAAATGCCCCTACTTTGTGCACCATTCAGGATGCTAAAGGTGGTGTGTGGAGGTAAGGCACAGGGAGCCTCTAATTAAGAGGCCAATGATGCCAACTCTATATAAAGCTGCTCAGTGTAATTGTTTCAATTTCAAGCAGGGTGAAGTTGTGAGGGATATTGAAGGAGTAGCCCCCACAGTCCAACATGACCTTTGCATGAAGCTGTGCCACGGCTCTTAAATCTGATCAATATCACCTTGTGAGAGCAGTAGTTAAGTAAAGGCTTCCTTCATCTATAAATTATTTGCCCTGCTCTTTGCACTGGATTTTCATTCTGGTTCCAGGCTCAAGTGATATGTGTGTGATAGGGCCACAACTGTGCTTATTGTGAGTAAACACAACAAAGTACTGAATTGTGAATTATTGTAAATTGTGCTACACTGGGCTTTCTAGTAAGTTCTCAGTCTTAGTACTTCTTGGCCTGCCTGCCTTTTCTGCTAGTGACAGTGAGGCACATATAGCAGGCGTCTGCAAACAAGACTGCCTACTCATTTCTCATTGGTAGGTGGGCGGGACAAGCTGAAGAGGCAGACGGGCCAAGAAGAAGAAGAGATGGCGTGAAGGTTTTGTGCGCTGCTGCAGCATGAGCATGTGTGTGTGGGATATGATTGCGCTCCGAGCAGCTAAAAAATGGCAAAGAAAACACAACTATTTGCAATTTGAAAAATCCTTCTATTCACTCCCCAAAGCCAAATGGGGATTAAAAAAATTGTCCATACATCCCCTTTAAAATAAGAGTTAAAAGGAGACCATTCTGGGACCTTGGCGCTAAGTTTGCCCAGGAGCAGTAACCCAGACCAACCAATAAGATGTTTGCTTTCAAGCAGATGACCAGTAAATGCGACCCTCTAATTGGTGGCTATGGGTTACTGCTCCTGGCCAAACATAATGCCTTTTATTACATAACACCCCTTGTCACTTATTTCTACCCAGCATATAATGGCAGTGTTCCAGTGAAAGTGACAACAAGGTTTAACAATATGGTCCCATGAAATCTCTGAAACCCTTTTATTACTGTAGGAGTTATGATTTAGCTGATTGGACATTGCGGGAAATTGGCAATATGTTGTGTTGGTGGAAGAAGGCTATTCATCTCTGTTTTAAAGGAACAGTTCAGTGTGAAAATAAAAACTGTAATGTATAAAGGCTGGAGTGACTGGATGTCTAACATAATAGCGAGAACACTACTTCCTGCTTTTCAGCTCTCTAACTCTGAGTTAGTCAGCTACTTAAAGGGGGGGCACATGGTACATATCTGTTCAGTGAGTTTGCAATTGATCCTCAGCATTCAGCTCAGATTCAAAATCAACAGATATGACCCATGTGGCCCCCCCTCAAGTCTCTGATTGGTTACTGCCTGGTAACCAGGGTAACCAGTCAGTGTAAACCAAGAGAACGGAAAAGCAGGAAGTAGTGTTCTGGCTATTACATTATACATCCAGACACTCCAGCCTTTATACATTACATTTTTGCCTAACTAACTATATTAGAAACATTTTTTATTTTGCACAGCCTCTCTATTTACCCAGTTTTTAATTTTACACTGAACAATTCCTTTAAGTCACAGCTGGCTCTAAAATACCAATTACAAAGCAATTGTAGGACACACAAAGGCATATATTGTTACCACTCATGTCTCATCTAATCCTTGTACAGTGAAAGTCACGTATCCATGAACTTTTCCCCTTGGTTTCTGTGTGTAGACGTCAGTGCATAAACTGCTTGTGTGTTATACAAAACATAGTTCTGCATCAGGATTTGAAATTATAAGGCCTAACAGGAATATATCACCATACAATCTAAAGGTTGTGTCCAGCTGGTAGTTTAATACAAATAGCTGCTTCTGGCAAGTTCTCTGAATCCTTTTAACAGCATTCATGTGGACTGAGCTAAAATAAAACAAAAAATAGCAGTGTACTGTAGTTTTAACATGCAACACAAACTGTCAGTAAATAGAGATTCGCCCCCACTTCCTGTTTTACTGAGAACATGTACAATTCTGTTTCTGAGGATGCAAAGGCTGGTAAATTCAATGTGTGGGTTTCCTCAAGGTATTCTGCTTCCTCCCACGCTCTCACAACTTAGAGGCAGGTGAAATGGCTCCTGATAAAATTGACCATAGTGTACAGTATATACAATCAGGATATACAATAAAAGATACTTTTGCCCAGGTGTAGTAACCCATATTAACCAATCATCAGGTAGCATTTATTGGTCACCTGTTTAAATGCAAACATCTTATTGGTTGCTATGGGTTACTGCACCTGGGCACTTCCTTTTATTACATATAGGAGTTAAAGTGTAAACTTCACTGGGACAGGGACTGATACAAATGTATAAACTTAGCAAAGCACCATGGAACATGTTGGTGCAATATAAATAACAGTATAATATATGTACAAGTCACTTCAAGTGAATCTACATGTGAATCTTCAAATACCCTTCAATCTGTTTGTGGCTTAATAGCAACCCTTTTGTTTTAACGGACTGACACTAATTCAACACTGCTAAATTCTGCACACAATTATGAAACTTTATATAGTATAATTATTTCACAAAGTACAGTATGATTTTTTTTTCTCTTGATGAGCAAGCACTTAATTCATTGTTAAACTATTCTAATTGTTTGCTAACTGTTCTATTAAAGGGGACCTGTCACCAAAAAAAAAAAATCAAAATCCTATTTTATCACATTAGTCAAACTAACTGAACTTTAATTACACTATATAAATTATTTGAATCTTGTTTCCTTCAGTCTGGGAATTCATAATTATAGCAAGCAGGCAGGAGCCATTTTGTGGACACTTATTAAGGCAAGCCTTGCATCATCTCAGAATCTTGTTTGTGCACCAGAATGGGGGACCTGATGTCCATCCCCATGCCCTGGCTACACAATTAAATGGTGAAGAGGATGAGGGAATGTGTGGAGAGCAGTGACATCTAGGAAATGCTGAATGGAAAGTGAAAGTAATTGTCTGCCACGCCTCTATTCCTAAGGCATAGAGGAGGGGCAGACAATATTTGATTGACAGTTGCATTTTTAAATGCGCTTACAACCGCTAAGAATGCTTCAATAAAATATAGAAATTGGGTTTCTTGTTTAATTTTAAAATAACTTTTATTATACAGCTTTTTGTGTCTGGGTGACAGGTCCACTTTAATCTGAATTCCCTATAGAAAAAGTACAATTAAATAGCTGCACTCCCACTTTTAAAATGTATATTCTGCAGCATTATAAAGAGTGGCGCTTAGTGAGCCTTAAATGTACAACTTCAGCCTCCCTTTCTCTCATTATTCAATACATATACAAACAAAGTATAGGAGGCTAAATGTTTTGCCAACCTTTATTTTAGGTAATCCCCTAGGAGGGCTCTTGGCTAAAAGCTGTGCCTGATGTTGGGAAGGGAAGTGTTTCCCATTTCTGGGTTAAAATACTTCCTTTGGGGTTGACCAGGGGTGTCAGGATTATCTAGTCTTTAAAGCCACCACATGTTCTGTCTCTTTGATCCCCACTAGCTGGAGGAGATGCACTGAAGATTCACTGAGGAGCCTGGAGCGGGAGTAGAACACAGTAGTTGAAGTAAGTACTAGAACATTTTGTTACATTTTGATTACTTTAGGAGTGAGAAGCAGGATAAGGGTAGTTAGAGAAACCTGAGGCTCCAATGAGAAGGCCACAAAAGGTTAGGACCCTGCAGTGTCACCTGCCAATATTAGGGCTCAACTGTTAGTATTGCTTAGCATTGGAGACTAGTTCACTGATCTATGTGTATTACCAAAGAGGTGCTGTAAACACTACGGCTGAAATTGGAAAAGTACCATCTGAGGAATTAAAATGTCTGCAGCATTTATGAAATGATTGATTTTTGTACCATCCAATCAGCACCCACAAAAAATTGTGTCACCCAGTTAATAAAGTCAGTATCTTGTTTAAAGTATCACTTGTACCCATGTTATTTGAGAGACCAAGTTCTGTGTGTGAATCCAGTGTGGTTTAACCTTGTTCCATCAGTACGAGGGCCCATCTGAGAGGAAAGTGTCACATGTAATAATACTCCACCAGAAATGCATGGAGTCTAAGTTGGCGCCAGGTACCACAAAGCAGATATTGATCAAAAAGGTGTTACACGACTAAAAACAAAAATTAAAACAGATTCTAAGTTTAAAGAACTGGTACCGAACCAAGCAAATCAACACATATAGCTTCACAAAATTCTGAAAAATGTTGGGTGAATAAATATTGCATGGACTACTGAATCATCACTTTTTTTTACTTGAATAACAAGCACTTGAGGCATTGCTAAAATATTCTCATTGTTCACTTCAAATCTAAAGCAGTTTTCCAACTTTTCAGCCTTGCTGAATTCCCTGCTGAGAAACAGTAACATCACAACAGTTGCACTTAGATAAATTATAAATTGTCACTTGCCTGATGCAAAGCATTGTCTTCCACACTATATAACTGAGGCGCTGCTAAGCCATTACTAAAAGATTTTTATTGTAGTTCTGCAAGTGTGTGAGTATTGTCTGTGCTCAGCAAAATATCCCATTAGAGAAACCTGCTTAGGTGGTTGAGCAATGTTTCCTAGCACCAAAAACAAAGTAAATCTCTATTCACTATAAAGATTTAAACAAGGGTCCAGAAGAAAAGACCTATAGAGGTACAACTTGCCGGAATGGGGAAGCTTTTTAGAGATGACAAACGTAATATCCTGTGATCGTATCACAAACTCTGGGTTTGATTTTTAGATAATCAGCATGATAAAGATATTTATTTTGCAAGATGCACTTTTGTGTAAAAACTTTTCTTCATGAAACATGTTTATAGTAGTGATGTGTGGGTTATCCTGAAACCTTCTGTGACCTACGAGTTGACCACTGGTTGGGTGGATTTGGGTTGAAAATTGGCAAATCATTGCTGGTTAGTATTGTGTGCTGGTCAGACTGGGTAAGTACCAGTAGTGTAACTATAAAAGAGCCTGACCTCTTGAGCACTTATACTGGCAGGTGACACTGTAGGGCACTATCCATTTGTGGCCTATTCATTGGATCCTCTAGTTGCTCTACTAACTACCCTGATTCTGCCTCTCACTCATTAGGTGAGTAATTGCAAAACATTCTAGTACTTACTTCACCTACTGAGGCCTACCCCCACCTCAGGCTCATCAGTGCACCACCTCCTCCAGCTAGTGGGGACCAAAGTGACAGAACATGTGGGGGTTTAAAGACTTGAGAATCTGGAAACTCCTGGGCAGTTACTGAACTGCCAGGAAAATACTGCTCCCAAGGATTCTGTGTCTTGGAACACCAGCCTCACGCAAACGTAGCTTACAGAACGGTGCAGGTCCTACAGTGGCAACATTTTGTGTTGGTTAATGTTTTGCAGGTTAGAGTCGGGTGCATTTTGGGGTTTTCCTGACCCATATATAACTAATGTATAGGTTATTATCTGAAAGAGCACTTATGTATTATTATTATTTTCCATAGGGCAGAATATGATTTAGTTTGAGATGGAATAACATTTTTTTTTCCATTTTCCAATTAATATTGATAGGGGCATGTATGAATGTTTTGTTCTTATGTTCACTGCTTAAATAGAAGCAGAAGCATAGCACTGTATCTTCAAATACTGATTATTGAAGACTGGCTTTAAAACTTTGGCTGACTCTGAATCTTAGAACTATGTACCTACCTAAACTGTGTGTTAATATATTATCGGTTCGTATATTATTTTTTCTGGTTGATCTGTGACTAAGGCCTGAGGCACACCAGGTGATTTGACTTCATCACTGCTCTCTGTTAAAGCCACACCAGTCTTAATGTCCTTCCATGCCTAACATCAAACGTCTACATTTATTTATGACAGACCACAATCCTCATCTAATATCAACCCTTCACCATGGCTTCTCCTGAAGGCAGTCAAATTGCCTTAGACTTATAAATTGTGGTAACAGCTGAGACTCAGCAACCTATTGGCCAATATATGAGGCCCCCAACAGGACCTGCTGACCAATATGTGACTGAAAATTGGCCAGATATCAATTTTGCAGGTTTAAAAATTCCATTGGAGAACAAGCATATTGGTGTGTTAACGGTGACTTCATCCGATGGGTCTCCATGGGCCCAAATCAGGCCCAGAACTAATTATTTGGCTATTTCGCAAAATAAGTGGATCTAACTGTGTATGCCCATTTTAATGCTCCAACATATCTACCTAACATTTGGATTACTGTTCCTTTGAGGACCAGTAATTTCTTAGGTCCCCCTTGGCTCAGAACAAGACTAGAGAAATATTAAATGCTATCATTATAATAATCCAGAATAGAAAAGGTCACTGTCCCCAAATGTTATCCTTATTGCTATACAGTTTAGGCTCAATATGCTTTGGACCCTCAGTATTCAGAACCAGCTTTTTAAATGGTTCCTGCATACAAGTTGCACAGAAATACCACTATGGCTGAGACTGACTAAATGCTCCCATGCTGTGTGCTCATATATCTAAGGCTGCTTCATTGCAATCATTCAAGCAAAACTGACATCTCTTATAACCTTTGCACATCCTTTACACCTTTAAAAAAAGCCTTATTGGGAACGTGTATAGAGTATAGAGTTGTTTAGTGAGGAGATAGTTAAATCTATTTTATCTTGTGTTGCTAAGGCAATGTCAAAGCTAGAAATGTTATACAAGGCTATTTTTGTTTTTCATTGAAAGACTGCATTGCAAGTGGGAAAACTCAGGGACATCTTTCAGCTGCCGAGCTAGAGAGAATCGCTGTATAAATGCTTGCATGCTCATTCAGTCCAACATGAAGTGAATAAGTTCTACATTGTATATACCGATAATGATGGCTATAGAACAATAATCCTTTGTTAGGTTGAAATCCTATACTGTAGAAATATGAGAAGGAGAAAAAAAAGAGAATGAAATATTAATTACCTAAAGGGACAGCAGCAGGGTCTCAATAAATTGCAATGTGACCTTTTTAGTGTTATGTTGGTTCCTATATTCAGAGACTAGAACTATGTCATGCAACCTGCTGACTACAGATCCAGTCTCCAGATGCAATTTGAATTTATGACACTACAATTTGCATTTACTTACCTTCAGCAATGTGTAGACTGACAGTCTACTGGTCTGTGTGAACTATGGTAGTGCCTAAAGCTGGCATCTTTAACTTCAAGCTGTTGCAGCACTGAAACTCCCTGCAAAAGGCAAATCATAAGGAGTTCACATACCTCTGACTACCTGCACAGATGATTTCAAGTTCTTGTTCAAAAAAGGTTTAACTGTTATAGTTATCCAGCAGTGCACAACTTTTTTTCCATTCACGGGGCCAATCTAGGCCCGGGTCTGGGCTGGCGGGGGCCCAAGAGGGCCGGGGCCTGCCGGGTTTTTTCCCGGTTTCCCGCCGGCCCAGTCTGACACTGAATGGAGAGGTTAAAAAGCCAAGTTAAAACAGCATATAGAAGAGAAAATGAGAGAAAAGATTGCTAGGAGAGAAATAGAGAAAGGAAGATGGAGAAGTGTTATATACAGCAACCCTCCACTTTTTTCACTTTAATTCATGCACTGCCTGTGGACATATTTAAAAAGTTTCTAACAGTGATCACATCTGTATGTATTTCTATGGTGACATTAAAATCATTAAAATCATACTTACACCACTGTGAGCAGTAATGTGCTGACATTTTGCTGGTGTAAATTATGTGGGATACTAGCATAGAGCATATGACGTAGATCGTGAGCAGTAAAAGTGGCTGCACTATGTTTATAACAGTAGGTCACCAGTCAGAACCTACTGCAATTCCTTTCTTAAGCTCTACATAGATTGGCAAATTTTCAAGGTTTCATACTGGAGAACTTTCCACTGGCGAAAAGAAGCACATGGGTGCCAATGTCAAGTTAATTTGGTTGAACTTGTAACTGTATTTTGGTAAATTGCTGATGTTGTGGAGCATTTTTCATATAGCTAAAATATACCAGATATTAACCCCAAAATTGTTATAAGAGGGGTGGATAATACTTTTCAGAAACTATATGGGGAGACAGAGGTGGAGACTGCTGCTTTAAAAAGGGTGGTGTTTAATTTTAGTGGGTATGTGCATGAGAACACGTTTTTGCACCAGGGCTCATGGGTTTCTGTTTACATGTCGAATACTGATATTGTGGCAGATGAGATAGCAGAATATGCAGAACTGCAATATCAGATATTCAATAACATTCAAGTCATCCGGTATCTATGCTCAGAAATAATGATATAAACCTGGATCAATTGCACTTTATCTATATATCTGATTTACATTTACTGCACTGGTGTAAAATATTGTGCTATGACGGTTCACCTTCTTGCTGACAATCCAAATTGAGACCCCCACACTGTGATCTTTGGCTACAACCCCCCCCCCAATTCTACTTGGATGAAAATAGTCCATGGAAAAATGTCAGTATATGAGCCATGCAGGAAAATAGACATCATAAAAACCTAAAATGACAAATGAGTTTGAGAATGTTTGGTCTATTGGCTTGATATCACACTGTACTGTATTAAACTCATTTCACAGTGTGATACCCAAAACAACAATATCTCAATGAGAGAGAGAACGGGATAATTGGTGTTTTGGCAGGAACATAGAAAAACAAATTACCAAAATGACCAAGTTATGAACACACAGCGTGAAGTTTGTGGGCCAAGGAAATTTAACATGAAAAATCTGCCAAAAGCCAAATTAAAGTTGAGTTCAATGAGTTAATGACAGGAGAGAAATATGCAAGTGTCAGCGGCTGTGCCAAAATTAGGAAGGGAATTGTTCAAAGACAGAAGGTCACCATCAGCTGACTGGAGCTGTGAGTCCAGAATAGTAACATGAACAAAGCAGCATAGACTGACATCAAACTAGGAAAACAGACTTGGATAAACACTCTCTCTCTCAGGGTTGCCCTGGAAAATATTTGAAAGGTTTACGTTTTCCACAAGAATCTTTTAAAAATGAATTAGGATTAATTCATAGCAACCCTTTCCAAATCATTGATTGTTTTTTTAAATTCTCTTGCCTTCTATTTCTAGTGTTGCCCCCCCCATGACTTGTATATACTTGGTTCAAGTAGCTGTGTGTGCCAACCAGAACCATAGAATCCTGAAGCACAGCATTACACAGGTGATTCTTTGGGGGTGGGGGTAAATCAGGCTCTTATCTGAAAGTCTGGCAAGCAGCACATTCTGTATATTATCTTGAACATGCAGAGTTTTTAGTTTGGTCTACAGAATGATGTCACGAGATCAAGAGAATTTGTATACATATGTAAACTAGCAAGTAGCATATATATACGCTGGAAGAACCTGCCAATCAGGTGCTATATATATATATACAGTATATTGCTATGCACTAGCATTCTTTATACTGTCTGTTAAATGGTTTGAATTTACGATTATGTGATAAAATACATTTCTTTATCATATTTAGTATATGTATGAACTTCAACCCATCGTATTATATTCTGTTCAACAGTAATTTTTTTGCCAATGTCCTATATTCATTAGCACATGGTTGGAGTGTTGTGTTTAGTTAATTTTTAAAGAGTTAATAAAAGGAGCATTTAATTTGCATTGGAGACTATAATGTGTACTTTCCTGGGATGCTCTGTATTCCTTTGTTTTATAGTGTGTTGCTCCATATACAAGGGCAGTCCTAGATTTTCCTTGGGGGATTTATTCATTCAGCCGTTGTGCAGGTAATGTAACACTATATCCTGGTTCTGGCATAAAATTGCAAGAGCAATAGATAGGGTTCCTTACAATAAAGCAGATATAAGGCAACTTCAATATTTACAGTACTACAAATCTAACAGTATCCTAGAATACATTTTGGAGGACATTAGTTCTGTTTGGTTGGTTTGCCCTACCTTGCTAGAGATAGTGAGGCATATGCCATTCCACTCTGTACATAAAAACCTATTTATGTTCAATGTCATAAACATGTCAAATCCTGTCACGATAACCATAACTGGAAAATATGCATACCAAAATAGACATTATATTGATCATAATATTTAAAAAATAGTTATTGTAAAATAAACTTGCACCGTCTGTATTTTGAGTTCCGGGTAAGCCTGCTTAACATTCCTTACCCAGTGGACCCAAAATAAGTGGAGCAGTTGTGTAGACAGAAGGCGAGTGTGATATTTCGAATACATAACAAACAGAAATGCCAGCTGGAGACATATGACCTGAAATCAAATGATATTCAGACGGTTTTGAGACAGGAAACTTCTGCATATGACTTTCAGTTTGCAAAAACAATTAACCTTGTGTTACTTCTGCTAAAATCTTTTGCAATATTTGTACTAATTAGATTTTTTTTTTTAGAGCACAGAGATCACTTTTATTCCCAGGATTGTCTGTAAGCTTGGAAACAAACCTAATAATTACATTAATCAGGATGTTTACAAAAAGATCTTTTATTGAGATTACTCAGGTAAATATTGGCAGGTTGGAGAAAGCAGGAACTAGGGTACAGGCTGGACAGGTATTGACAAACAGGAAACTATTTTATGCGGCACAGGTACAAGTATTGGAGCCCTTAGCCGGAAATCCATTATCCAGAAAGCTCTGAAATATGGGAAAATTATCTTCCATAGAATCATTTTTAACATTTTTTTTAAATGATTTCCTTTTTCTCAGCAATAATAAAACTGTACCTCGTACTTGATCCCAACTATATATATATATATTTCATAAAAAAAAGACCAGCAACACCGGGATATTTTGTGCTTCAAAATTGAAGGTGTATTCACATTTACATGAATAGCCGACATCGGGTTTCCCCACAGCTATAAAAACAGTTTGCTATTGTAAATTTAGAAAAGTTTTTACTAGCTTAGCGTGACAAGATTGTTTTAAATAGACATGTTTTTAATGATATCACGTATGCACTATTATTCATATTTTTACACATATAAAATGTAACTAATATCTCATTGGACTTTTTTAACATTATGCACAGGATCTTAAGAAGTAATGTCTTTACAGTATATATATATATATATATATATATATATATATATATATATATATATATATATATATATATATATAGTTGTTTTATAATTTAGTGGCAAATAACACAAATAGAGCAGAGCTCACCACAGCAGAGGGATATTTTTATAGCTATGTGTTCATTTGTATAGAATTTGTGCTACTGACAAAGTTAGCCATTTTATATATTTTTTTTTTTGTGTGGACTCACTGGTGGACTCAATGTACAGTTATTGGTTCTATTATCCAGAATGCTTTGCACCTTGTGTTCTCCAGATAAGGTTTTCTTTTTCTTTTTTTTTGGGAAGTTTGGTAAAAAAAAAAATCATTTAAACATTAAGGGGGTTATTTACTAAACCTCGATTCTTTCTGGTCAAGGTATTTTGGATAAAAACTTGAATTTTTAGAGGAAGAAAAATAAACCTTGAATTTTTCAAAATTTAATGGATGGGAGTTTGGTCGAGCTTGGTTTAATAAAAACATGAGATACATTCTGGTTTTAGTAAATAAACTCCTAAATAAACCTAGTGGGATTATTTTGCCACCATTATAAATTCTTGCAGCTTAGTTACCATAAAGTCCAAGGTACTGTTTTATTATTACAGAGTATTTCAGTTTTGACGGAGGAATTGTTTTAGTGGCGGTCTTTAGTTAAAAACTCTGCTGTACAGTCAGTTGTAAGTTCCTAATTATCAATTGAAGAGCAATTTTTGTGTTGGAATGATACAAATAGTGGAATAGTTATTTTTCTATATTTTGTGTTGAGTTTTACAGAGAGTTGTTTTCTCTATCAATTTTACAAGAAGTCAACTAACCTGGCTACATGTTTATGCAAACTAGAAAGAAAATGGAGCACCTTCAAAATACAACACAAATACAGGGATGACACTGAAAAAGCCATGCACACAAAATGCAGTGGTCAGAAATGAACTGATTACCCCTCCACTGGGCCATAGGGGCAAATTTACTAAATGGCGAAACGACAAACGCGGGCAAAAATTTGCAGATTTACTAATGGTCGCTGGCGTAACTTCGCTAGCGAAGGAGATACACTCTAGCGGTACTTCGCTCCCTAACGCCTGGCGAACTTGCCTCCTGGCGAATGGACGTAACTTCGCAAATTCACTAAGATGTGAATTTTACTGAACATTACCTCTTGCGCCAGACTTGCCTTCGCCTCCTCAGACCAGGCAAAGTGCAATAGTTTCCCCGGGCTTGTGTAGTGTAATGTATTTTCTGCAACATATACGTCCATTGAACTTTAACTTCCCACTATATGCAAATTAGGCAACTTCACCAGTGTTCAGCGCCCTGGACCCAACTTCGGATTTTAGTGAATTAGCGCTCTCGCAGTGAATCTACGAAGCCGTCGCTGGCGCATTTTCGGAGGTTAGTGAATTTGTCCCATAGTGTCTATCCATTGCACAATATTCATCTAAAAGGATAAGCTGCTCCTACGTGTGTCTGTAAGTTTCCCACTCAGTAAGCTTGTAAGCTCCATGGGGCAGGGACCTCCCTCCTTTTGTCCCTTTAACACTTAGAACTTAACATGAATGTAACTGTAGTTTGTATTTATAGTATTTGTATTGTAATAAATGGACCAGTTTGTTGTACTGTAAAACACTATGTACAAGTAGCACTATATAAATAAAAATATACACAATTAAAGAAAGAGGTCAAGTATTTTAAGCTCACCTTTAAGATAATACCTCCTGCTAATTTTAATATTAAGACGAAATACCTTTAAAAATTTTAAAAATGTGGATTTGCACAAACCAAGAGAAAATCACTTTCTAACATGACTTCTCATAACTAAGTGGATTTTCAGGTATGTCCAGTTATATTAGAATTGTGATGATACAGTTTGTTATACATTTACCACTTTTAAACCATTAGTATGAAATGGGAAAGTGCAACATGTGCAACATCAAGCTTATTATAACTTTGCCATAATGAGGAAGGAAAAATACCCCTTTCTAAATGTGAAACTCTAGAGCATATTTATTATGATTAAAAAAAACGTCCAAAAAAATATTCCTCTCTCATAATTCAGACTCCGTTTAATTTAAAATATTTAATGAAATGAAAAATAGACATCTACTTTGTGCAAAATCTGCAGAACTATGTTTAGTGTTTAGTCCCCACATTCTCATTAAGGACAGCAGCAAGGCATTACTGAGATTCATAACGTGCTTCTAATTATACCAAAGTAACATCTCATAATCATCATGGAATCATAAGGGATACACTTTATCTATTTGTGCAGCTGTATCTATGAGAAAACTGCATGATATCTTCTGTTATGTGGTTTCTGTAGGACATTTGCTCTTTAAAGTTGTGTAAAGCAAACAGACTCTTCAAATATACTCATCAACATCTGACAGCCATCCAGTAAAACAAACAAAGCAGCAAAATTTGCTGTATTTAATATACAAATAGAGCTATAGCGCTTAAATGGAAGCTCCAGGACGGTACATTTATGGAAGAAACGAACTAGTAATGCACTCCCCATGTAGAAGGGGAGTCCAGATGGTACCTGCACTCAAACTCCAATGTGTATTTGCGGGTGCTGGGTCAAATCCAATTGTATAATTATTATAGAAGGACCCGCACTCCAAATTCTTGTGCTGAAAAAGATTTTATTAATTCATCACTCGTGCATCCAACATTTCGGCCCACTTTGGGGGCTTTATCAAGGATAAAGTTCTAGTGATACCATATCCTTCTATAAGAATTATATATATATGGGAGCTGCTGCCATGAGGCAAATTGAGAATCTCACCCGCAGGTTCCAGGGGAGTCAAAAAGTTGCATATAGTAACTTTTAAAGCTTAAATTACAGATTTTAAATCAGAATTTCATCTCTTCTAGTGCAGGAGCCACAGGTACAGCTGTGCAAATTTGCCCTCAGTTTTGCTCTGGGCCGCTCCATCCTTCCTGCATGTTCTACATTGTGTGCAGAGCAGCTACTGAATTGTCATTTTAAAAGTGACAGGTAATTTTGGAAGTAATGCCAGATAGGCTTCTGCAAGTGCACTTATTTTAATGCAACTGCATCAGACACATTGGGGTAAATTTATCAAAGAGTGAAGTTCCGCAGCTCTCAATTCATTTCTATGGGATTTTGAAAGGCGTATTTATCAATGGGTGAAGTGTAAGTTCACCCTTTGATAAATACGCCTATAAAAATCCCATAGAAATGAATGGAGAGTGGCAGAATTTCACTCTAGTGGCAGAACTTCACTATTAACTTCACTCTTTGATAAATATACCCCATGGCCTTACAATTGCTATTATACTGGAATTATGCTTTGTGCATAAAAAAATCCTGGCAACATCTGAAATTACATTTTGCACAATGCAATAGCAGTAAATGGCCCCACAGAGTCAGAAGAGCAATCGACTATATGAATCAGTTCAGGCAAAGCACAAATTTCACTGTGCCTACCAGGACATCAGCTATAACGTGCTGCCTCTTTGCTAGACTACAGTTTACATAAGGTGGTTTTACATTACCATTTTTACCTCATTGGGTATAAAAGATCCTATTACCCAAAAGCATTTAAGTGCAGGGCTTTGTTTAAAGGGGACCCGTCACCCAAACAAAATTATCCAAATCCTATTTTATCATGTTAGTCATTCAAAATGAACTTAATTACACTGTATAAATTATTTGAATATTGTTTCCATCAGTCTGGGAACTCATAATTATAGCAACCAGGAAGGAGCCATTTTGTGGACACTGTTATTAAGGCAAGCCTTGTATCATCTCAGAATCTTATTTGTGCACCAGGGGACAGGGACCCAATGTCCATCCCCATGCACTGATTACACAATTAAATCGTTAAGAGAGCTGGGGGAATGTAGGGGAAGCGGTGACATCTAGGAAGTGCTGAATGGAAAGTGAAAGTAATTGCTTGCCCCGCCTCTATGCCTAGGCATAGAGGCGGGGTAGGCAATACTTGATTGACAGCTGATATTTTTAAAAGAGTTTACAGCAGCTATGAATGCTTTAATAAAAAAAAGAAATTGGATTTCATATTTAATTTAAGAAGGACTTTTATTATACAGATTTTTATGGCTGGGTGACAGGTCCACTTTAAAGAAACAAAAAAAAACAAACAAATAATTGTCTCCATTCACAAGTCCATTCACCTGTGTTTTATTGTACAAATAAACTAAACTGATACTAAGCAAGAATAATATATGGCTGTGCTCACAGCAGAACACTTTTTACAGTTTTCTTTATAAAAGAAAGCAGAATAGAGAAAATACAAAAAATATTAAAATTAATATTGAAATTAAAAATAACAACTTGCTGAGGAATAAAGTGATGTTAAATGCAGGTGAGCAGAGTGAAGTTATTGATTGATAGGTGAAACTACTGAAATGCTTTGTACAAGAGAAGGGCCTGCTTTTATGGTAACGCTGGTTTGTTGATTGTAAATAATACTTTGCTTACTGCTTACAAATGGCGTTAGATTCTCAAGATCCATGATCAAGAAACCCTGAACCCACAGTCACTAAATCGAATTTCCCTTCTAATATATGCATATACTGTATATAGAAGCCATTGGGGGGGGGGGGTTATTGAGATCATGCTTGTGCATTTCTCAGTAATCATATTGCACATACATTCATATAAATTTGATTTCTGCTGTGCATTTAATTCAGCCTTAGCTAATTTACACGGATCCATCCATTTATCTGATGGCAAATCAAGTGGATCTAAACTAAAGTGAGAGGCAGTTGTAGGCTCCAGGTCTCATTTATGACCATACAGTAGGATTTGTGGATAATAGATCCCATACCTGTACCAGCAGTGATTATTTCCTCAGCCACAGTGATTTTTATACATTCTTGTGTTATTAAACAGGATTTATGGCTGAGTTTATTCTTAATATTCCTCCACTTTTAACTTTCAGTATATGATTTCAAGCGTATCAGGCTAAATTACAGATACTGTCTCAGGATATATCCCAGAAACCCCAAGAGAAAGGCAATATCTACCCGAAAAGAGAGCATTTTACGTCAACATTTCTGAACGCGAATGAAATATCTTCCCTTTGCGATTAAACAAAATGCAAAGCCATTATGCTCTCTGCTTCAGTACTCACCAAAATGGCTAATAAATTCTCTCCATTACCAAAGCTGAACTCTCTTAAACTATAGCAGAAAATGCTATGATTGCTCAGGAGACAATATTTGACTTTTCTGCAAGCAGCCCTGCATACTACTTGAACATAAACATTAGGTATTCCAACCATAAACATGATAGAGACCTAAGATAATACCAAATGGCTGTTTTACTGCTGGCAAAGGATAAAAATAAATACCTGAGCTATTACTCGTTGCTCTTAATAAGGCTACACTGGCACTGACATTTTCAGTTCAGCCAGCCAGTAATGGGGCACTTATCTACAACATTTTTATACATTTATATTCTCTTCCTTGCTCCTATTGTTCATTTGACAGTAGATAGCACTGTGGCATCTCTCATCTGTCTGCACACAAAACACAATTATTTTCATTCTACGGAAAGTTCTATAGAATGTAGTGCGGATTGCAGGGGAAGTTGTTAAAGTTGACCTTTGGGCTAAACTACTGTACACAAGAGACGTTCTCAGTTGTCCTCAGGTCTAAAATGTAATCTGTAAACTGCATTAAGGGTCTGCCATTGAACACGACCCTCCTTTCATAAGGAAACAAAAAACGGTTGAACAGACCATTATTTCTCATTCAAATACATTGACTCAACATTGGTTCGGCTTAATCTGATCAGATAATATCACCAACACACAGCATCAGATTTTGTAGAAGACAATGGCAGATGTCCCTGAAGTTGTTTCTTGACATTGTGATATGCACTGGGTAATCTGAAAAATTTGGAGTTTTCGTCCAATAATCAGAAAAAGTTGAGTTTTCACATTGAAAACTCGATAAAAGCGTCAATCGTACAATTCAAATTGACGCTTGATGTCGTTATATAATGACGTTTTGTCGCGCCGATTTATTTGAGAAAAATTATTGATAAAGGCGTTTAATTTGTGGAAGCGGGTTTGGTCGATTTGTTTTCATTAAAAAAAATGAGATTAATTCAAGTTTTAGTAAATGTGGCCCTTAATGTGTGAATTCACCATAATGTGATCTGTATAACTTTCTATAGTCAACGCCTGATTTCAACTACATTGCGATTGTCACTGTTTTGTCTGTTACAAAATGTATAAGTAAAATCCTTTTAAATAAAAAGTTGTGCCATTTCTGTCATGCTTTGCCATTGTGGTTTCTCTTTGCAGTTCTCCCCTTGCTTCAATGTAAAGAAAGGACAATAATTATTATTGTAAAGAAAGGAAGCAATTATTAGCAAGAGCTAATAATGCTTCCCTCGTGTCCATTTACAAGTCATTGGTTTCTTTATTTAACCTCCTCCAACTATCTAAAGTAATGCAAAGCTACCCATAGGCATGGCCACTTCCTTCATTTACCATACACTTATACTTCCACTACACTTTCCATATATACAGCAGTGAATCATATTCAGCCAAAAGTTCTTTTTCAGTAAAGACAGATTTAGACTGAAGACCAACCTGTTTAGCTAACATTCTCACTTTCTCTCCCTGCATGTTTCTCCATATGCTTCTGGTTGTTTTCTCCATTTTCACCACCATTTCACATCACTCACACCCATTGCCATCTCCAGTGTTTCTTGTTGCACCTTACCTATGCAATTCTATGCCTGAGTTCCCCTATGAGGAACATTCCCTCTTACTCTAGCCCCTTCAAAACTAAACTCAAAACCTACTCCTTGGAGCACTAACACAGTATCTGATTCAATGTTGGCACTTATGGGTCAATGCCCCCACAATCCTGAATAGTAGCACTTATTAGTCTCCTCTGGAGAAAACAAATCGAATCATCTTAAATCCTGATAAATAGAGAATCTATTGTCTAATAGGCCCAGTGAAACCATTGTAGGCAAGAGCCATTGAATGTCCTTTTGTTTCTTCTCCAAGGGAATACACTGACATTTTATCCTGTTATTCTGCACAACAGAAAAAAAAAACGTTTTGGCACAGAATGCTTAAAACACAGGCAATCAATATGCTTTTCAGCAAACTGGTAATTTGGACTCTGCACTTATAAAAGAGAAAACTGACATAGACAAACAAAAGGAAAAAGGTCAGTATTATGCTATGGCTAATATGAGAGAATGCATGTGCTAGCCATAGTTTTATGCTATATCTCAGGGTCAGCCAGTGCTTAATATTACAGTAAATATATTCATTTTGAAGTGTTACTTTGTCATTTTGAGGTTTATATATGATGTCAGTCTCCTAAAAAAATTGTAGATCATATGAAGAGCTCTTGGAAGACAGATCAGTAAATTGTGGACGCTTAACATCAGTACATGCCGTTGCTTTTTTAGGTGATGAGGCATTGACTACATTGTTGATCAGCTGCCAGAACAAGCAAGAAATGGACCAGCTGCCTTACAGGAAACCAAATGCCATAATCCTATATCTGGGCGACAAATTACTCTGTAACTTGTGTCACAAAAACATTTCATAGATTATTTATTAGTGAATTATAGACTGAATTAAACAGTTTATTTTTTTTGCTTGATTTTATTAGGTTTTTTTCTGATCCAATTAATTCAAGTTTTTTAAATAATAAATAAGGTCAAGTCTGGCATGGAAGTTTAGTCGTGTTTCATAAATAACCCCCTTAATGTCCCACATTGCCCGACTTGTCTTTGGTTTATCTCAGCTCCCTACTCGAGAAAAAAAATCCAAGACGTTTGTGCATTTCACTGTGGAACCCACAGCCATCTTGGAATGTTAACAGGAGCCAGGCAGAGGGAGGCAGAGAGAGAGAGAGAGAGAGAGAGAGAAAGAGGCAAGGAGCTTGGGACAAAAAGGAAAGGAGAAAACTTTGATGTTGGTATTCTGATGTGCAAGTGTAGGTGAGGTAATGCTTTCAAGCTATCCATTTCTGCATTGATCTTACTGGCATGTTTGGTGTTAATGGGTTACTCATGTGCCATTTTTTCAGTGATCTTACTGGTATGTCTGGGTTAATGGAGTACTGAGCCATTTTTTACAGTAATTATACTTGCATGTCAGGGGTTAATTTGCTGATTTTCCATTTTCTGTAATAATTCTACTGGCATGTCTATGGCTAATATGCCCAATATCTATTTCATTAAGTGGTTACACCGGCCAGTCTGTGGTTAGTATATTTGCTATCCATTTTCTGTATTAATTATATTGGCACGTCTCAGCTATGTTATGGTAAAATGGGTGTGGTATTTAAGGGCACCGATCCTTTTGTCCCTCTTTCTATTTTGCAAATGTTAGGAGGTATGCCAATTTTAATTTGGGTCTCTTCCTTTCTTAAGGTGGCCATTCATGGAGAGATCCGCTCGTTCCGATATGCCCACCTTGAGGTCGGATCGCAGGACTGCATCAATGAACAGATGCGGCCGCGAGCCGGTGGGATTTTTAGTCCCATCCGATCGAGATCTGCTCGACTTTCGGCCAGATCTCGATCAGGGAAGCCCGTCAGGGGGCCCCCTACACGGGCCAATAAGCTGCCGAATAAGTCTGTTGGCAGCTTTTATCGGCCCGTGTATGGCCACCTTTAGAGTGCTTTTCAACTTTTGCTTTCCACCCGTGTCCTTTGTTCAGATTGGATAATCTGAAGTGCCCTACACCTATGGGGGAGGGTGGGGACCGTTGTATATGGAAATATAGAGCTGTTCCTAGTATCAAGCAAATTCCTGGACTGGGGATCATAATTTTAATTCATACAAAGTCAATGCAGGGGATACAGGTATATATGGCACTGGCCTAGCCACTCGCCAGTAGTAAATCCAAGTAAAGAAAAATGCCAATACCTGTGCTTGCAGAAAACGGGGTGATCCCAAATTTATTCAATGGTGCTTCATAACACTTAACAAACGATCAAACGTTTCGGGACCGCATGGCCCTTTCTCAGTGATGGAAGGGCCATGCGGTCCCGAAATAAATATAAATTTGGGATCACCCCGTTTTATGCAAGCACAGGTATTGGCATTCTTCTTTACTTGGATCATAATTTTAATGCCTGCCTCTGCTAGGATGCGTATTGCAGTAATAGAGTATTGGTTCTTAGCTAAATTAGTCTGACTTCTGACAACTTTACATGTGCAGTTTAGTCCCTATCTTTGTAAATCAGCCACAGCAGTCCTTATGGCAAGTTATATTTAAGGCTTATTATGTTTTAGACCTCAGACCTTAGAATCCAAAGCAGGTTGCAATACAGAAAATTTAAAAGCCCAGTGTAAAAATCTTTTGCAAGTTTTTTTACTTCATGTAAAGGGAAAGTTAAAAATGATATGAATTATACATGCACTTGCATGCTTGTGTCCCTGGGCTTGATATGTGTCACTTAGTTAGGAATGTTGTCCGATGTGTTGGAACAGGCTTTGGAACCATGAGTGAAATAGGATTCTCCCTTGAGAACATTACAGTGTATCCTGAAAAACAGGCTTGCAATCATTTCATGCTGTAACTATTTATATCTTTGTTTTGGATATACAGTTTGATACCAAATAGCCACTGGACAAGGTTTAAGGAAGACCTTGTATGGAAGAAAGTTATTGATTTTAACTAAATGAACAGTGCAGGGATTCCTGAAAATGCAAATCACTTTCCATAGTTTTTCTATAGTTTTTCTACAATATTCCTTTTTCTTCTGCACAGGTCAGCCACAATTTTCCCATTGTTAAAATGTATGTTGTCCCAATAATGGCATTACAATCTAGAAGGGTGATGTAGTTCCTTTGATGTATACCAATCTAAGACAAACTGACAGAGAATGACAGACGAATATTGTATGTGTCAGGGAATACAGTCTAGTTGTGCAGAAGGCTCTGTTTATATCCTTGTGACTATCAATCTTCTATTCTAGGAATATCTCTAACTGTATGACTGTATGCAGAAACATTTATGAGTGTGCCTAAATATGTCCCAGTGTGTTTATGTTTCTTCAAAGTGAAGCCATGCCCTATTTATAAATAGAATATAACTATTATTCATTTCCCTCAGACAGTATAGGTTAAGGACATACAGTAGCTTATAGTGAACACACAACCATTAATAATCATAAATCTGTTTGTGAACCCTCAGTGTGATGTTGTAATATAGTCTAAAGCAGCTGAGGGGAGTAACATTAAAGCTGCAAACAGTGTCGGACTGGGACACCAGGGGCCCACCCAAAAGCCTTAGATTAGGCGCCCACCAAAAAACCTTAAACCAGGGGCCCACTCTGAGTACTATTATTCTTCCTCTCCTCACTCAACCTCTATTCTCCTAGTCTCTTTTGTACATACTTTACATACTATTGGCCTCTTTGTTCCCATATAAATAAGGAATGGCCATGAAATAGGCCAAATGTTTAGCAGCACAAGGGCCCACTGACACCTGGGCCCACCGGGAGTTTTCCTGGTATCCCGGTGGGCCAGTCCGACACTGGCTGCAAATAATGTAAAATGCAAACATCCAACAAAAGAAATATATTTCGTCAGCAAGATACCATAGTTTGCTTTTGAGCATGCAATCCCTATCATTTTGTTCAGACTGAGGGCACACATAAACCTATACATATATAATTTGTTATCCAGAAAGCAGTTGTCTAGAAAAGTAAAATGGTAATGATGATTCCTATAAAATTCAAATGAAACTATTCTTAATTTTCTTGACGGTATGCTGTAGTTCTAGAGTTAATTTCAGCCAGGGCACTATCTGCAAGGAGTCTGCATGGCTTCCCTCAAAACCTTTTGAGTTTCTACAATTCAGAATGCTTCATGTAAGAATCATCTCTGGGATCTCCCTCTCCTGGACCCATTTTGAGTTGCTCCATTGGCATTTATCACAATCAGGTTACAGTTTGGGATGCTAATGTTTTTTTTAATATGAGGTCTGTGAACAGACATCCAGCTATTAAATGCTTCTTCCATGTGCATATCAAAGTACATGTGCACTTCAGAAAAAAATACTAACATAATTCATTCAGCCCTGTAGCATCAATTATGTAACTTTACTCTTTGTTACTTAGTTTATTTTTATTTTGTTGCCATTCAAATATAAGAATATTATCAGAAGCCACTCAAATATCACATAAAGGGGAACTACTGTGAAAATGAAAGCTTCAAAAACAACTGGTAGAGCACCTTAAATTGCCTGCAGGTAGGAACTGTACGGTGTATAGGCAAATCCCACTGACTACTATAGAAGTATTTATCCATAGTGTCCTTGTCTTTACCAAGACCGCAATTCTTCGCAGGCTAGATGTGCAGGAAACAGGAGCATGCACATAATGTAGCCTCTTTCAAATGCCTACATCATCACTAAAATTACGCCACCAGTCAGCGGGCAGGCTTATAGTGGCGCATGCGCAGTTGGAGCACATTTGCCATATTGATGACACACTTAAAAATGGCAGCAGCTACTACAGTGCAAGGGAAAAAATTCTGAGGATTACAGCTACTGAAGAAGGTATATTATAAATGAGAAAGTTTAGAGATTAATGGGGGGATTTAATGTTGGTCACAAATGGAAAAATCGTTTGCAATTCATGAATAATTTTGCCTTTGCCCCTCAATCGGCAGTTGGATAGCGATTGCAAATTTGATAGTTTGCAATAGTGTGCAGTGTATGTAATAAAACTTCTTAATGGAAAAGTTTTTACATTTGCTCCAAAATGATGCCACCTTCAAGCGCAAGGTTCGCAATGCGCAATTAAGATTCACAATGCAATAAAAGCCTAATGAACAATATTACATTGAGACATGCAAATTTTTATTCACAAATTTGTTCTCCTTGCAAATTTTATTACTTTTCCCCCAAAGTCATTCTAAAGGGTAGGATTGTTAATTTGTGAAAAAAATGGCTTCCCATTCCTTTAAATCATTTTGTTCAGTTGTGCAGAGCTTTGAAGTTACACAACTTTTTACAGGATTTGGTCTGGCTGAAAAAGTGCTGGGGATGATCCGAATCCTGAACTGAATCCTGGATTTGTTTGGTGCATCCTTATAACAAATGCATACTATACTGTGCTATGTGGAAAATTAAGCTTTGCTTTGGCAGGTGTGTGTAACATATACTTACTGGTGCGTGGTAAACTGTAAACTATTTGATTTACGTCACACATCTGTAGAATATGCTTTGTGGCATATAGAAAGTAGTCCCACATGCTGAGAGGTACTGTCACTGTCATCTGATTTATCTGCCGAATAACTCACTTCCCTGGCCCTCAGCATATGCTGCAGTATACCCAGCAGCCACAGTTTATTGTACCGGCACAACTATAAATTGTTAATGGCCTTTTACCATCTGTGAATTAAAGGGCAAGCTAAAATAATGTATAAGGTGCAAATCACTATGCCTTTTACAGTGCACATCTGTCTAGTGTAATGGTCATACTTGATTAAGAAAACAATGTATATTAAATCACTGTTTAACTACCCTCTAACAACCTAGAGCTAAAATGAGAACTGACTTTAGCCTTTTAGAAAAGCCATTGCAAAATCTTTGCTGCAAAAATATCGCTGGGATAGATGTACCAATTGCAATCTACTACAGATACTAACCTTATTTTCTATTGGGAAGAAATAGAACTTGAGAACATGATCACCAGTTATTCACAAGCACTGCAAGAAAAAAATGATGTTTGAAAGGTAACAATTTTCAAAGGATACTAACATTTTTTGTATACTTGGTTTATCATTTCCACGACCCTGGTTTTGGAGATAACACTTCTCTTTTTAAAATGCCATATTTGTGGTGCTAGAATAGCCTGAACTTGTAGGACTAAGTCACTAAAGAGTGCTATGGAGCAGTGAATTTTGGGCTGCTGACTGGTTGCTTCTGGGTTCAAATAGAAGAAAGGGATGGTGGTCAGTACTTAATTCAAAAAAGGTTATGTCTAGTTCCTTTATAGTTGCTCTGTGCTACAACTGCTTTGTGGAATCAAAGATTAGAAAAAGAAAAAGGAGCTCCAGCAGTAATACTGCAATAAAACAAGTGAAATGGAAAAAGGGTATCGAACCCGAAACATGTTGTGTTGCCACTACTCGGAATAAAAGTTTATTTGCAGTATTACTGCTGGAGCTCCTTTTTCTTTTTCTAATCTTTCATTGCTCCTGGGGACATCATTTTTTATACATAAACATTAGCATTGTTATCTGGAATGAAATATGTCAAGGATATCATCCTGGTGATTACTACAACTCACATATATGCAGACTTTCTAAATATAAACAATAAAATAGTCAGATTGACAGCTCTAATGCATCATTGATGTGTATGTATGTATAATTAGAGTAACTTTCTAAATAACCAACTCCAACACAAAGCTGCATGAAATGAGAGAGTTTGCTTAAATGGAATGTAAAGGCAAAAAAAAACAAAATTCCATTTTTACTTTCTGAAAAAGAAATCTATCTCCAATATACTCCAATATTTGTACTGTTATTATAATAAACCTGATTGTATGCAGGAAATTCTCTCTTCGTTTTACTTGCTCTGACTGCTTGGATAGAAAACTTTAGACGGTCCCTAAATGCTCTGCAGGGAAACGCTCATACTTTCAAACGGCAGGGGGGAGGCCTCACATTACTTCCCAGAACTCAGGCAGCTTTGTTTGTTTCCCTGTAGATTAGCCTGGCGACTGTGTAGAAATTCATATCCACAGACCCAGTGTAGTCTGCATATTCTGATTATTAATTAGTCTTGCTGTATTGGCTTCTATGGCAGATATTATTTGACTTGTGCTGCTTTGATAATTTATGAAGATCCCTAAGCCCAGGCCACACTGAGCATGTGCATGGTCTTGGTCTTGCAAAGATGACTTAACAAAGTTACAAGATGACAGCCCCCTGCGGCCAACTTTGAAAGCATAAATCATTTGTTTAAATAGGCTTCTGGTGCAGTAAGTTCATGTTTATATTTAGTAAACAAAATACAGTATTTCTAGCATTATTCTAGTTTTAGACTTTAGTTCCCCTTCTTTGTGCTGTAAACTTCTAAGGGGCAGATTTATCAAGGGTCAAGGTGAATTTTCGAATTTTGAGCTATTTTTTGTGTACTGTGACTAGGGAATAGTCCAAATTCGATTTGAAAAAAACGTCGAAATTCGAAAATGGAAATGTATCATGTACTGTCCCTTTAAAACTTCGGCTTCGACCATTCGCCATCTAAAACCTGCCGAAGTACTGTTTTAGCCTATGGGTGACCTCCTAGAACCCATCTGGAGTCAATTGGTGGACTTTTTAAAATCAAAGTTTTTTGGGGGGAAACTTCGAATCGAATTTGATCGAATGCACTATTCCTTCGATTGTACGATTCGAATACAGCCCAATACGGACCTCTTTGACCCAAAAAACTTAGACTGCACTTCGGTTGGTCTTTTTGAAATCTAATTTATACGTTTTTTCAATTCAAAATTCAACCCTTGATAAATATGCCCCTAAGTCACATATATCACAAATAACTGAACATAAAATAAATCACTCTTCTTTATTTCCTTGAATAGTGTCTACAAAAAAGTGGGATGGCATTTCAGGAAGATTAGCTGTCCACAGTAGCAAAGATTTTTTGCAGGCGTCTAAGTCTCCCTGTGTGATACCACCCTAACAAAGTAAACGTAATGGAGAACAACCCCTTTAAGAAAAATCCTGTGTGTCCAAATGAGAAGCAAAATGGAACGTGATCTCTGCTTATTTAGGAATTTCTTTAACCTTAAATTTACAAAGGGCAATGCAAGTACATTAATTCACAAAGCTACATGAAGTATAGAGTGTGCATATTTCTTTAACATTAGCCATAAATCATATACATATATTGTATAAATATCTCAGTGCTGAAGTTTCGTCATGGTCCCGCAGGAAGTTGAAGCTCATGCTCATTCAGATTTTTCTTTGAAGAAACAAGAGAACACCCTGGTATATCAATTTACTAGAAGATTTTGAGAGTAGATAAGTCTTTCAGACTTGTCATATTCATTACCAGAAGGGTCATTGTCCCCATCGCAGGATATTACAAAACTACTATTGGGGATGGCAGTCACATTTTTAGTAAAACAAAGTTGACCTAATTCCCATCCTCAAATCTACAACTTTTTCAAATTGTTGCCTGAAAAGCTTAAGCTTAAAAAGCTTCAGCCCAACTTATAGCACAAAAATCAGCGTAGATCACTATGTCAAGAAACATCTTCAAATTGTAAAGGGGATGCCTGCCATTGATTCTACATGACCTCAAAAGGTTTTAGCTGTATTTCCGGATTTGTTTTTTTTTTTTCCTCTAAAAATTTGAGTTTTCCCTTTTAAAAACTCGACCAGAAAAAATTGAGGTTTAAAGGAGAATTCAACCCCCCCACAATTAAAAACCCCTACCCTAGATAGTTCCCCTCCAAGCTCCCTCCTGCACAGGTATACCCCATATGCTTTAAATAACTTTCGTTGCAGAGTCAGCGGAGCGCACTTAGGGTCTTCTTCCTTCCCTTCGGCAATTTCCATCACTTTCGGCGCATGCACAGTTGTCACGAACTGGAAGACTGTTCTAACTATATATATATCCTTGATAAAGGTCCAAAAGTGGACCGAAACTTAGGTGATATGCACAGTGGAATAAATCTTCAGTAATAAGAAATACTGGAGTGCTTATCTTCTTTACTATTATATATATATTTATACCAATATGACGCTCACTTTCTGAAGAAGACCGAAGAGCCGAAGTTGTCTGCTGCACTGACTCTACAACAAGAGGTATTTAAAGGGCTAGGCTAGGTGTTAGGGGGGGGGAGCAGGGAGGGGGGAATATGTAGGGTAGGGGTTTTTAATAGTGGGGTTGAATTCTCCTTTAATACATAGGGCCCTTAAATGGTGAGAATTGCTGATGTTTTGCATTACAAAAGAGTGAGCTTATACAGCTTTTTAGTTTAGTAAAGCCCTATCCTATGTCAGTAAATTGGGCTACTCTGTGTAGAACTCTGCCCCTGAAAGATCACTATTTACAGTATGTATTAATGTAGAATGTGCCTGAAGCAAACACACATCACACAGTAAGGAAAAACATGTTTTTGTTTTATGAGAAGGAAACATTTTATCAGTTATGAGGGTAGCTGTCATTTTTGAATTTTTACAGTTATGCTGTAAATACCTGAAATATTTCTGATTTGAAGTATTTGTGTATGCATAAACTTAGAAAAAAAAATTGAATCCTGCATCAATCAAAGGCAAAGATTAGGTGTAGGAGTCCATAAATAGTCGGTAAAGGCCATATAGCTGGTGTTGTAATTAAACAATGCTGGTGTTTCCATAGAAATATACTGTAAGTTGTGCTTGGATGGTATAATGTGTCCATTACAAACACTGCAGTCCTCAAATGATTGGCTACCCACATTCAATTGTGCTTCTGGGAAATGAGCATTAGGACACAACCACTATTCATGTCTTTGACCATAGAGAATCTTTGGGTAGCTCCTAAAAAACTGTTAAGGTGGCCACACGGGCCAATAAAAGCCAATGCTGATTCTGTCCTTCACATGTATTGGGACCTCTGACGGGCCTATCTGACTGGTATCTGCCAAAATTCGACTAGATATTGATCATGCAGGTTAAAAAAATCCCGTTGGGCTGCATCGGTTTATTGATGTGGTCTACACCCCGATGGTCTGCATTTCCCTTGTTGTAATCTGATCTTCTGGCCCAAGGAGATATTTGGTGAGATTGTATGATAACTGGATAGTGAGATTGTGTGATAACTGGATGGTGAGATTGTATGATAACTTGATGGTGCAATTAATCCTGTATTAATAGCGGTTGATATGTTTCTAGGGTCTGGGACGCCCTGATAGTGGAATAATAATTTAAGAACTGTTTTTCACTATATAGCCCAGTGAGTACAACCCTTATTTGGGCAAAATTTAGGGATATTAGGTACCACGGTACAAATTACAGATTGATTACAGATTATATGCTTAAATCAACTCAATGAAACTGTGTGGGGCATTCAACTAATAATATAAAAAATACACCTGGTGGAGGAGTTTTGAGCTATCTCAAAGCTGTTGAATTGTGTTCTTTTTCTGTCCTTATAAGATTGAACTAATGACCACTGCACGTGGAGCCTGGTTTTAATAGTGTTTTATGGCTTTTTAAAGTTTATTCATTTATGTGTATAAGAAACTACATCCAGTCACCCCACGAAAGGCATTAGAGGTCCTAAGTGACAATTTTTGTAGGAAATAAAACAGTTGGTGTGCATTTATGTGGGTATTTACATGGGTCTTTGTTGTTTTTCCTTAAAAGTGTTATCCATAGGAACCACCACCAGGTAACAACCGGGAACAGCGTTCAATTTTGCAACATTGAGTTGATACATTTCTCAGCAGCATCTCTGGAGCATTAGCAACTATTGTATCAATTCTAACAGCTGCCTGCTCAGCAGGGACAAGGATAAGAAATGTATCAGCTAAATGTATCAATTTCAAACAGTTTACAGGGTTGATCACCCCTCCCCTTCCCATAGCTGCTTTAAAAAGTGAAAAATGAGACTTTACACTTCAATATTAGAAAAATGGTGACACATAGAAAATAGAAAGTAATTGGAAAACGTCCAATAAATATTTTATTTCCCACAGTTGCTAATTGAGTTCTTTTGGTTTAAAATCCTATCAGACGAGATTTATATCTGATACAGCTGACAGCATGGTCCTCTGTCCACCCCCTTCCCAAAACCACAGGTCAGTCTTTGCACATGTATTGATCATTGTAGAAAGGGGAACCCAATCTCAGCTCCACTTCTGGATTTAGCCACAACGTAGGCTGAGGGGGGCATTTTTGTTTTAAAAAGTCTTTTATCCTGTATAGGCACGCAATGGTCTGTCCCCATGCAAGTGTTCTATGGTGCCCATATACTGTAGAAAATACTCTATGGGACTAGTCCAAATTGTATCCGTGTTTTTAAACTAAACCTATATATATATTGCAGTTTCTTTAAGTTTGATAAACTTTATTTCAATTTCTGCTTACCAAATTATGAAAGGAATGGAAATACTGCTACAGCAACTGCTTTCTATAGCAAAAGCATTGACAACTTCCAGCTCTGGAAATAAATGTATATTCTTTAGAATATTAAAGTTGCTTAGCATGACATTTATGTGCAAAATCGGTTTTTGAATGTGGGACCCACTATATCATTTTTTTTGTTGACAAACACATTTTATATCAATTAGGTTGGCAGATGTACACAGATACACAATATCATACCTCCCAACTGTCCCGTTTTTAGAGGGACAGCCCCTCTTTTGACAGCTCAACCCGCAGTCCCTTATTTGTACTGGAAAGTCCCGTTTTTCTCTGCACTGAACAGCCAGAAAAAGAAACAAAGTTTCTAACTTAATTGGCTTTTGGCAGAGAGCCCAGAGCAACAGATAAGAAACGTTTGTATCAATTCCGAGATAAGCAAATAAGTAATTGTAACAATATAAGATAACAGGTTCCTTGGGAAGTTGGACTCACCGCTTAAAGTACAATTCACCTTCATTAGCAAAACTGTAATAACTAAAAAAAAACAAAAAAACACAGAAATATGTTCAAACTTTCACAACCTGCCAAATTTCAGATGCGGCCTCTGCGACCGGTTTCTTTCATTGTTATAACAACTTAATTATTTAAGTGACAGTCACTCACTACTACTCATCTGCCAAGCAGCATCTCACCACAGCGCCGCCTACAAGCCAGTCGGTCATGTGACCGGGCGTCAGTACGTGCGCGCGTCACATTAGCTTGCTTTTGGGGGTAGTGCGGCTGCTACAGATGCAGCTTGTGAGAGGAGCTCCCCTCTGTCCGCCAATGAAAAAAGTTACTGGAACACCAAAACCTTCCTGGAGACAGTAGCCCGGAGACGCAGTGTGACTTAAGTCGCGACCAAGACCTGGCACAGCCGCCTGCAAGCACCGTCACAGCTTCAGATCCGCTCCTGATACCGCGATTATGCCGGGGACACCCGCGCTAGCGGGAGAAACTGGCAGGTAAGGCCACACGAATGTGCCACTGGTCCATTATGTTTATGGGCAGTAAATGCCTACTCCTTTCTGCGTCTAGCAGCCTTAGCGGCATTGTGGGAGTTGTAGTTCAGCTGCAGGGCAGCAGGTTGGTTGTTATTTCCGCTGCCCGCGATATGTTGTAGTGTGTATCATTGGACTCTAGTGGATCAGTTGTGCTTGTCATCACTAAGTGCAGCATGAAGCCTCTACTGTGGCCAATACTTTGTGTTTCACGAGACAGGTGTCTGCCCTCCCAGTACTGTCCCATCCTCTGCTCACTGCAGGGCCAGCCACTCGCTCAGTACTGTCACTGTTCCAAAGGGCTCATTCGCCTTTAAATAACTTCTAGTATGTTATAGCGTGACCAATTACAAGCAGATTTTCAATTGGTCTTCATTTTTTATAAGTTATGAATCAGTTGCCTTCTATTAACTCTGCATCTTACAAATGACCCTTATCTAAAAAAACAAATGCTTTGTAAGGTAACACATTTATGGTTACTGTTACTTTTTATTACTCCTCTTTCTATTCAGGCCCTCACATAGTCATATCCAGGGTCGGACTGGCCCAGCGGGACACCAGGAAAAAACCTGGTGGGCTCTGAACCTTAATGGGCCCCCGCCAGGCCAGACCCCTCTCCTGATCGCATGGACGTGTCTCCATTCACACAGGCGCTGACAAGCAGGAGCGCAGAGCAGCGCCACGCCTTCACGCAGGCGCATCACAGTAGGGGACCGAGGGGGGTCGGTGGGACAGTATTCCCAGTGGGCCCCCCAGTCAAATCTGTGCTTGGTTGCAAGGTTAATTTGGACCCTAGCAACCAGACTGCTGAAATTGCAAACTGGAGAGCTGCTGAATAAAAAGCGAAATAACTCAAAAACCACCGAATTATATAAAATTAAAACCAGTAGCAGATTGTCTCTGAATATCATGTTCTACATAATTATAATACAATACAATAACGCAAAAAACCCCAGTAAAAGTTAAAGAATGCTAAATTCTCTGACATTTTTTTTTTTAACAACATAGTTAACAGTATTGTGGCATTTTGCAAATATAATTGGTCCTTGAAATAAAAAATAAAAAAATAGACCTATCCACGTATAATAAAAAAAATGAAAACCAGTTGCAAGTGTCTCAGAATATCACTCACTACATCATACGTAAAGTTAACTCAAAGGTGAAAAACCCCTTTAAGAGTGAGCCAAAACGGGTTACGATCAGTCTCAGATCTGCTCCCCCCAGAAAGAAATAAGAAATAAGCCTGAGCGCAGAGCGCGTCAGGTTCATGCAGGCATGCAGAGTGCGATGCATTCGCGCATGCGTATCGTGCTGTGTCCTCACCGGGGAATCGAAGGTCGGTATGGGGCCCCCGAGGACTGTGAGGAGGGCCCTTCATTTGCAGCCCGGTGGGCCCTGAAGGCTTCAGTCCGACCCTGGTTATGATTTTATAGTTCTGCTGAAAGTTAAGTTCCATTTGTCAGCACTAAATTTTTGTTCAAGGTTTTTGTTAAGTTAACAAGGCTATGTTAATTACAAACAGTATTTTCTACTTAACCATATCCTTTTTAGATAAAACCCCGAACATTACGGCTCCTATTTTCAAAAAGAATGCTCAAAAACACTTTTAGAACGCCAGTAGCTTGCTTTGTTTTGCCCGGAAACATTGTTGCAAAGTTTAATATTGACTAAATCAGATAATAGTTTATGCAAACTGAGCAAATATTTTGTAAACATATTCTATATATGAAATGTTCTTTTTATAGTCAAGCAGTTTGCTTCACTTGCCTTCATTATATCATGTGAAACAGTGGTTAGGGAGGATGACATGCAGCTGGGCTCTTAGATTTACATCCAGCTAGCGCACCTCAATGAGTTTGTATGTCCTCTGTGTTTGCATCGGTTTTTCTGAATACTGTGGTTTCCTCCCACACTCTTAAAACCATGCAGGAAGGTTAATTGGCTGCTGAAAAAATTGACGCTGATGTGTAAATGTGATAAAGACCTTTGATTGTAAGCTCCACTGGTGCAGGGACTTATGTGAATCGTGTATGATGTCTCTGAGTCTAAGGGTAGAACTCCACGATCGTTTTTCGTCGGATGGAGACGCAGGCGTCAAGATATAATTGGACTGAATGAAGAGTCTGAGGTGTCTGACTGTAGGATGAAGACGCTGCTTTCTGACCGTTGCACCGCATCGGATGCAATGTTTTTACCTGCGACTTTTCATTCAGTCCAATTAGAATCCTGAAGCCTGCGCCTCCATGCGACTTGTCGAATTCGTTTTGTTGCCGGGCGTCTATCCGACAAAAAATGCTTGTGGAGATCTACCCTTAATCAGTGCAAAACATGCAATATAATTAAATTAAGGATAGTCATATGACCCATATTTGGAATATTTGCCTTATTAGTCATGGGGTGTATATATATATATATATATATATATATATATATATATATATATATATATATATATATATATATGCGCAATGGTGCACTCCGTAGAGTCAGATACTACCTGGGTGCCAGCACTGATTATTTGCAATAGAAAAAAAAGCTTCCAGCACTCACAGGATTTATGTTGCAGAACACAAAAAAGGTTTATTTAGCATCAACGTTTCAATCCCCCACAGGGATCTTCGTCAGGAGCAAAAATCTGTATATTGCTCCTGACGTAGATCCCTGTGGGGGATCGAAACGTTGAGGCTAAGTAAACCTTTTTTGTTTTCTGCAACACATAAATCCTGTGAGTGCTGCAAGCTTTATATATATATATATATATATATATATATATATATATATATATATATATATATATATATATAAATAATATTTTTCTTTTTTTCTTTTTAATGACTTACGAACAACTATATGATACTACATGATAGCTCAGTTGGAGGTTTTATACTTAGCACCTAAACAACAGTCATGATTACATTTGTCAAAATGGAAGCAACAAAGATCACTTATGTTGACATAACAAAGTAAACTAATGTAAATATTTAAATTTCCAGTGCCTATATATAAACGCCTTGGTTAGAAGCTAGTGACAAAATGAATGGAGAATGTCTGAAGACTGGGTAGCTCTATGAGATCATTACTGACCAGATTTATCGCAACACTCTACTTGCTTATTGCTGTGATTAAAGGGCATGTAAACCCTATAATAGATTTTCCTAACTAAAGATATTTACTAAGCTCCTTACTATATACATTAATGGATGTGTTTTAATTGGGGAGTACAGAATAGTTACTTTTGATGATTAAATTTTTTTTTTTTTTAAGTGAGTACAGAAACATTTTGATAATTTGGATCAGTGCTTTAATTGGGGAGTACAGGGAAATTACTTATGAGAATTTGGATCAGTGATTCTCAATCTTGGGTCCACAGATGATTTTGGCTGAGAAACAATAAGTAGGCTACTACAGTCACCATGATATTGTAGGTCACATATTTATCACCTAGCATCAAGTTGTTCAGCTTGAGCTCTTTGAGTAGCATGCAGTCCTCCAAGGTGGCCCCCCTCCATATACTCCTATATCAGGCATGTCCAAACTGTGGCCCGGGGGCCAAATGCAGCCGTCTTCAAATTTACACCGGCCCTCAGCCTCCATCATGAAATGAATAATAATGCGGCCCGCCAGCACAGTGCAATCAGGAATAGCCTAGCTGTAATATTTGGGCACATTAGTGATATGATCTGCCACTTGGTCTATACTGCTGCCTGCAGTGGCAGATCATTTCACAAATGTGCCCAAATATTACTGCTACGGCTAGTCGATTCCTTGTTTAAATGAGTTAAATGATGTTAATGGTTCAAAGAATGTCAGACTGAATGGTCGGCCCCCACACATTTTCGCCTCACGAAATCTTGTCCTCATTGCAAAAAGTTTGGACACCCCTGTCCTATATAGTAATGATCACAATATCTCCTGAATGAATTGTTGGTCTGATCTGTGAGTACAAACTGGCTTCTTACTATTGTGGCACTACAATGCTGTCCACTTTGTAGATAACCAACTCCGAACCATAAAGTTTAGCCTTATACCTAACATACATCTTTCCGTTTCAAGTCTACAGGCTTTTGACTCAGAAATGCAGCTCATTGTGTGTGCAGTGCATTCATCTTTATATTGCTTTCATTGCTCACGCAAAAGAATATGTTCAACTCATTTGCAGCCAAGAGCTGCTTAGCACTGTGATTATGCTACAATTTGTGAATGACTTCACCATGAGAAAATGTCAGTGCTCATGTTCCAGCTAGTCCTTTGAAATATTATCACAGACCTAATCTGTTATTAACCAGACAACATTTTAAATGGTTCCATTTTTAACCTACAGCATATGAGCTAATCACCTATTATTTTTTATGCAGTGTTATAACACTACCCAAGTTAATCTTGGTAGTTCAGGTAATAGGCATGGTTTATTTACAATTAGACCAGAACAGAGCTGCCTAAATGGGAATGACGTATTAATATGAGCTGACCCTTGAATTTTAACTAATTGCCCAACAATATATATAAAAAATGCACTGCGCTAGAAATTTAAAGTGACTATATTTTGAAGTTAAAGGGTAATAAATAAACACACAAAGTTATACTGCAGATGTTCCAAAACCAACCTGCCTATTAATGGAATACAGGTGGATCACATGTTAAAAACATTCCAGTGTGACTGGTCCTTGAAATGCTGCTTGCGGAAATATTCAGTCCCCTCATTTATTTCTGAAAAGGATGGCTCAAGAAAATATTTAAAGGACAAGTAAACCCATTTATATATCTTACTCATTCCATTGGCCCCAAGGCCAACAGTCGGATCACAATAATGATAACTTATATTTAATTTTGGTTTTGCATCTATGCATAGATCACTGTACAGGTATGGAATGCTTGGGACCTGGATAATGGATCTTTCTGTAATTTGGATCTACATACCTTAAGTCTACTAGAAAATAATTTAAATATTAAATAAACCCAATAGGCTTGTTCTGCTTCCAATAAGGATTAATTACATCTTAGTTGATGGGATCCCGCAATCTGCTCACCCATATTCCTTTCTTTATGATCCGATCCTTGGGCCCTAGGGCCCATGATCAAATCAGCCCGATATCACCCAACTTGAAGATGGGCATATCAGGGAGAGATCTGCTCATATGGTGGATTCCACTCGTTTGGCGATATCAGGGAGTGATCCGATTGTTTGGCGATTCCGCTTGTTTGGCGATATCAGGGAGAGATCTGATTGTTTGACGATTCCGCTCGTTTGGTGAAATTGCCAAATGAGCAGATCTCCGTGTATGGCTACCTTAACTTGTAGGTGTCTGTTGAAATCTAATTGCTGATTGGTTGCTATAGGCAACATCACCGGTGATGTTTGTCTCCCATGTTAATTATCATGCCCCCTAATCTTCCTTCCTAATGGGCACAGCTCATTCTGCTAGACACAATGAGTGTTTTGTGTTGTTTCTATCTGATGTGGGCTATTGAGCTGGCAATTCATTTCAGTGCTCTGTCAAATGAGGTATGTTTTATGTAGTGTTTCCGTGCACCAACAGCAGACTCTTAATTGTTGAAGTTGCTTCCCCAGGGTGAGTGGAAACATTTTTCCAACCAGGGCTAATGTACATTACACCTGTTCTCTGAACTTATTGCTTGCATTTCAGTGAACTGATTTCTGACATCAAAGAGGATGTAAGCCTAAAAATAAATGTAATTCTAAGAAACTTTCTAATGTACATTTATCACAAAATTTCAAAGGTTTTTGAAGTTATTTGTAGATATAACTGTGGTATCTGCCTGTCCCTTTTGTTTCTCTGTCCTGATGGTTCTGGCATTAAAAACAATGTAAGAGAAGCCAGTTGATTAACATTCTGAGACAATCCATGTAGTGTTTTGTATTGAACATTTGGAGAATAAATTGACCCTTGCTCTATGAACTATATTGCACCTATTTAATATGCATTTTTGAATTTCTTTAATGTGTCCTTGCTTCGAATAGGCTACTCTCTATGACATTTGTGCTGGCCAAGTACAATGAACACAGCAGAAAATAAATTAATTAGCATTTTTTATTTATGTTAAGTCTTTGGAAGATTGAGGTCAGACAATTTGCCAGCATTGATATGTGGGTGTATTAACAATATCCATCCCTTGTATACACACAGACCATGGCCTACTTTGCAGGTTTTGTTTATAAATGTATTCACAATCCTTGCATGATCACCATAATTGCAATTTGCTTCCTCTAGGTGGCGCTTTACTTCTATCATAGCCAGCTTACTACAATAAAACAATTTATACCATGTAACATTGAGCTGCTGTTTGATATAGATATTTATAAAGGGCTGTGATGTCAGAAGGTAGGCTATCTACCAAAAATATTGAGCAGTCACTGAATTTGATCATTTCTGCCTTTTCTGCAAACCACTTTTTATCTAAAGGTAGTATGCAGATTTAGATATTGCACAATGTTGCGCAGTTCTGTTACCATTTTAAAATACTTATGCATTAGAGCTGATTATGTTTTGGACCCCCAGCACAGTTTTTGTATTTTCTAATTGTAATGGTATTCCTTGACTGACACTATTTACTGGTGAAAAGGTATCTAGTTAAAACTACTTGAGTTCACTTCCAGTAATCCCACGAACCTCAGAATTCAGTCATGCATTTTGGATAAGGCTTGCTTGATTATTGGGAAGAGTTGGCTATCGTTATATAATACAGTTATATAGGTTTATTGTTACATTTTTATCTGCATTATTTTGCAAACTGTAATATTCTGGAGTTTGTTTATCTGCAGTGTGACTATCCATGTATATGCCTATAGCAAACACTGTAATGACGAATATCTTTTAAATTGTGTCTTTTATGGAACATTTTTGGCTATTAACTTTTCAGCATAACCATTTAATCAATATAGCTTTGTCTATCTTCCAGTGCCACTAGGGATGGAATATTGTATGGGACCTGTTATCCAGAATGTTCGGGACCTGGGGTTTTCCGGATAACTGATCTTTCCGTAATTTTTTTTCTTAATATCTGAAAGGGGTGTTTCACGTTGAAGGTTACTTTTTGTATGTTATAGAATGGGCAATTCTAAGCAACTTTTCACTTGGTTTTCATTTTTTATAGTTTTATAGTTATTTGCCTTTTTCTTCTGACTCTTTGCGGTTTTCAAATGGGCGTTGCTGACCCCTTCTAAAAAAATAAAAATGCTCTGTAAGGGTAAGGTCACACTGGGAGATTCGGGGAGATTTAGTCGCCCGGCGACTAATCGCCTCTTTTTGGGGAGACTAATCTCCCCGAACTGCTTCTGCCTGCTAGAATGAAAAATTACCTGCGGCATGGCATTCGCGGCGTTTGTTTTCCGAAGTCGCCCGAAGCTTCCTTGTGAGGCGAATTTGGAAAACAAAGGGCTGCGAGTTCCATGCCACAGGCAAATTTTCATTCTAGCAGGCGGAAGACAGGGGGCAGTTCGGGGAGATTAGTCATCCCAAAGAAGAGGCGACTAGTCACCGGGCAACTAAATCTGCCTGAATCTCCCGCTGTCACCTTACCCTAAGTCTACAAATGTATTATTATTGCTAATTTTTATTACTCATCTTTCTATTCAGGCCTCTCCTATTCATATTCCATTCTCTTATTTATATCAATTAATTTATTGCTAGGGTAATTTGGGCCCTAGCTAACAGATTGCTTAAAATGCAAATTGAAGAGCTGCTGAATAAAAATTGAAATAACTTAAAAACCTTAAATAATAAAAAAATTAAAACCAATTGCAAATTGTCTCAGATTATCACTCTCTGTATCATACTAAATTATCTCAAAGGTGAACAACCCCTTTAAATCTAATAGAAAATCATGTAAACATGAAATCAACCTAACGAGAAGGCTTTCGACTCTATTGAGTGGAGCTTTCTCAAGGTCACCATGTCAAAAATGGGTATAGGACCCAATTTCAGAAGGTGGGTTGATGCCTTATATTGTAATCCTAAAGCCCGTGTGAAAACTAATCACACCATATCCACATCGGTTTCGCTCGGCAGGGGCACAAGGCAGGGATGCCCCCTCTCCCCACTGCTCTTTGCATTGGCAATGGAGCCACTGGCCTGGTTACTAAAATCTGCGGTGGGTGTCAAGGGCCTGAAACTCGGCCCTATAACTGAAACTGTAGCGATGTATGCGGATGACACCATCCTATTTCTAGAGAACCCCTATGAAGCCCTTACATCTGCCCTAGCGGTGATAGACCGTCATACCGAATACTCCGGATTGAAAATAAACTGGGCAAAATCAGTTATCTTTCCCATAGACTCCTTCCACGTAGATAACCAGAGAGTGCCAATGCAACTGCAATGGGTCGATACTTTTAAATATTTGGGGGTGCACATACACCGCCAACTGGATAAATTTATTGAGTTAAACTTAACCCCCCTACTGCTAAAGCTGGAAAACAAATCCAAGATTTGGAATACTCTCCCTTTAACTCTATTAGGTAGAGTGAATCTGTTTAAAATGATCATGCTCCCGAAATTCACCTACCTTTTCAGGCAGGCCCCTATTGTGATACCTAAGAGCTTCTTTCGTAAATTAAACTCATTAACTACTTCCTTGTATTGGGCAGCAGCGACTCCCCGCATCTCAATGCACTCACTGCAACTCCCTGTGGATTCGGGAGGACTGGCAGCACCCAACTTATATAACTACTACCTTGCCACTAAACTGGTTACTGCCTGGTGGTGGATAGTCCCCTCCACTCAGAATGCCACTACTAATCTAGAGGCTCAAATAGCTGGCTCTTATGAAGCTCTTAAAAATATGTTGTACCGGGGCACCAAAGACTATGAGTCTCCCACTCCATTAATGACAGCCACGGTCCGAACTTGGAAAATTGCCTTACAACTTTCTCCCAAACAGGAAAATCAATACTCGCCTAACCAGCCTCTTTGGTTTAATCCACAACTCCCCCAATTACGGACTATACCAGACCCTACAATCTGGGCCCGGTATAACATTAAATACCTAGGGCAAGTCATGGCACGGGGCGAATTGCTGACTTTTGACGAGCTAAAACTTACCTTCAACTTGCCTAATAAGATGTTTTTCCGATTTTTGCAATTGCGCCAGGCCATAAACACACAGTTCGGACTAGTTCACCCACACACTTCACCCCAAAAAATTGAAGTCCTAGCATTTAATCCAGACCTTCCTAAACCAGTTTCCCAATTTTATGCTCTTTTGAATACCCCTAAAGAGCCTGTACTTAACAAATTGTATAACAAATGGCTACAGGACGTTCCGCAGCTCACCACTGATATGTGGGCGGATATTTTAGAATCACATAGTTCGAAGCTTGTTAGCTCTAAAGATAAAATGATTTAGTTTCGATATCTTCATAGGACCTATTTGACACCCCATAGACTCCATTTCATGAACCCTAATGTACCTGACGTTTGTCCTAAGTGCTCCCAGTCCCCAGCGAATTTCATACACATGGTGTGGCTCTGCCCAAAAATAAGGAGGTTTTGGGGAAAAGTGATAGAGGAAATAAGTCTCGTCCTAGCGCTTATTGTCCCTTTGAACCCTGAAACTGTACTATTAAACCAAGTTGAGGACACTGCCCCTACCATTGCTGAGCAGACTCTCCTTAATTTCCTGTTTATACAGGCAAAAAGACTCATTGCTATGAGGTGGAAATCAGCCCACCCCCCTCAAAAACTCCATTGGATACAGATGGTCAATGATGCTGTCCCTCCATACCAGCTATTATATTTACAGAGAGGTTGCCCAAACAAATTTAAGAAAATCTGGTCACCCTGGATCACTGAGCACCTACCTGCCCTAGACTGTTATTTAACTGATTCCCAGGGAACCCACAACCCCCTTCCTCCCTAATTTACCCCACCCCCACCCCAAGTTAGCCAGGGAAATAATGGTGGAATAATAACTCAAACAATACTGATGGGTATTATGTTATTTTATTTTCTTTGTATGATAGTTGACATCCAGGTATTCTGCATTTCTCCATTCTATGTAAAGGCTTCTGGTTCAATTTGTGTCTACGGTATATTTCTGACATATGCTTTGTACTTGATATTCTCTGTCGATTTGCATAACTGTTAGCGAATGGATGCTGTTACAACTGATGTACTCAGGATGTGGATGTATGTTTGTTGAAAAAGCAATAAAAACAGAATTTTCAAAAAAAAAACATGAAATCAACCCAATTGCTTCCAATGAGGATTAGTTATATCTTAGTTTGGATCACATACAAGGTACTGTTTTATTATCACAGAGAAAAAGGAAAGCATCTTTAAAAATGTAAATTATTTGAATAAAATGGAGTCTATGGGAGACAGGCTTTCTGTAATTCAGAGCTTTCTGGTTAATGGATTTCCAGATAACAGATCCCATACCTGTATTTCTCAAAATCTTTGTTGCTAAACCATATCAAGCCGAGACTCATAACTGTGGGTTGCCTGTAGGTTTCATTGCTTGCTGTGTTCTAACCACTAGTTCATTATGTGCACTGATACTGCACGTGGTTTTCGATGGTACCTGCAGAACAAATATTTCTATGCAACTGTAGAAAATTATACATTTTGGCAAAAAATGTACTGGAGTCATAAAGGTATCCGGGAGTCCTAGCTGCTCTCTAGTCTTTCATTATTTAGCCAACAACACCCTTTTGCTAGTCTTTTAGCATAATTGTTCAAAGGGGTTGCGCTTAAGTGTTATCGTCCATTTAGGTGACACAAGCCCAAGTATTACGGGGCAAAAATAATAATTAGAGCAATGACTTTATCAGTTATTGCTCATGCTAAATGGTATTTTGGTGTGCTTCCGCTTTAATGTAGGTGTCTGCTTTATAAATAGGCAGATTTCATTGCAGCAGCTAATCATTGTAAATCATTGTAAATGATCAAGGTGTTCCTTTGTGCGTGTGAGAGTGTGTTCACCGTCCATTCTGAATCTCAATTTATGTTGTGCTCCCAGTTTGAAGTCTTATTGTCAGTCAGCAGCCTCTTGAGGTCACACACAGAGCCGAGAAGCGCAGACTTGTCCCAGATGGACACCTGCACGGCTGGCTTCTCTGTCAGTACTTTAGGCAATTTGTGATCTGTTCAGGGGGAGGGGAAAGCATTGAATTAGATTGTTGATAGCGTCCCTACAAGGACTGCTATTAGGAGCACGCTTCTCTGTGCTTCACTACTGCAGAAGACAGTGAGATATCGCTGAATCCACAGCATGTTTACCGTGCGCGATTTCACTCTTCCGGCATGGGAGAATGAATAGGGAAATGGCAGCCAACACTATCTCATTTTATTAAGGGCACATGCAGAAATGTGCAGCCATTCTGCTTTGTATTTTTCCATTCCAGTGAAGGATTAAATGGGACTGATTTTTTTTTTTTTTTGGTCTGCTTTCGTCCCTTTCATAATGGCAGTCTTGCATTGTTTGACCAGAGCTTGCTCCAGAAGAAGACAGGCTGCTGAATTTAGCCACTGATCACTAACTAGCCCTGGCCCAAGGCTATGCTGAGATTTATATCCCATTTGTATTGTTGCAGCTCAAAAGAAGAATGTTCAGAGGATGACAAGTGTATTCTGAGTAGGTATGTTTTATTCTCTGCAAATCCTCTTTATCTACTCCCCTTGAATGGCTAGAAATTAGGCAAGGGCTTTAGGTGCCGGATGAAAGTGCTGCAGTGTCCGTTGCAGAATAATAAGTGTTCCAATTGATTTCAGTGTATTTTCCTTTGGTATCATTTTAGCTGCTCAGAAATACAGCTGCATTGTCCTGCTGTTTGCAGTGCAGTTTTTTTTCCCACTTTTTTTTTTCCTCCTTCCTACCATCCACTGCAGTCAACGCTTTTCTAACGAGGTGGCACTATTGTTGAGGTAAAACGATAGACTCATCATAACGCTTTAGGGGACAGCCGGATTTAAAAGGCGATGCCTGGCAACCCTATTTTACAGATTGGAAGCATCGGTTCGAGGGCATTGGCAGAATCATTTGCTTGTTTGCTGAGCAGCAGCCTCCACTGCTATGTCAGTAGTGTGTGTGGGATGGAAGTCCTAGTTGGTAGTCTGTTATGGAAACGCTGTTTACTGTTATTGTAGTACCGTGGTGACAACATGCCATTGAAATGGAAAACGAGCTCTCCTGCTATCTGGAAATTCCCCGTTCCTGTGCTTAAAACATCCAGGTCATCGTTGCTTTCTCCAGCATACATGTAAGTGAGAGACATGCGGATGCCTAAGGTGGGCTTTTCATTCAAGAGAATACCCCAGCAGCGTTTTGTAACACATTGTCATGCTTTCTATGCAAGATCTTTCTTTATGTAAAGGAACAAGCATAGCCTTATCCAAACGTTACATTTTGTGCACATTCTAAATCGAACAATTCATCAAGTGTCACAATATTAGTTATTCATTTCAGTTACTGGGTATTCTGTATTGGAAAAAGGTCCAGCCTTAAGATTAGTAGTCTATACATAAGTTTGCCTACATTGGTACCTTGAGTGTCTAACCTGATTGTATAAGATGGAACCCTATCATGATCATAATTAAATATTATGGTTTCTTTTTTTATTTTATTTTTTCCTTTGGCAAACCATAATTCCAGTCTGTGTAGTGTGTAGCAATCATTGATAAATCATGTTGAATCATGATTTATAAAATGTGATGAGGTTAAGGGATCTTATCGACCTTCTATACAGCATGTACATGTGCACCATGCATTTTATATTTTGCATGTTTTCAGTTTGTATGTTGTCAATAGTTTTCAAAATGATTTCAATGTAATATATAAACCGTTTTTTCAATAGGTAATTTGCATGCTTGTTATTATTTTTGGCTGTATAATTTTGCACTGTTTTCAACTGAAATTGCTCTTCCAGGATGAAAGCATTAATTCTTTAGGACTGTCGTGCATCTATGAAAAAAACAGATATTTGGAAATGCGACCATAATAGTGTTGATTTTATTCTGCCCATATATTCTGCATGGCAAAGACTTACTTAATCTTTAATGTTGCGGCTGACTTTCTCTATTGCTATTTTAATACAATACCTTAACAATATGTAGTAAAACAGATTTGAACTTCCATTGTTCATATCCCATGTTAAGGGTATAAAATAACCATTTCTAGCTTACCTTACAAACTACTATCACTGTGCAGTTTCTCCAGTCTATCACTCTTATCAACAAATTCTTTAATAAAAGTAACAAATATTACAGAATACATATACTGTATAGGCAGGTTATGAGCACCATGTACTGACTACGTTTTGTTTGTATATTTACTTGATTGGCATTATAATTTAAGAAATTACTTGTAGATAGCTAATTGTGCTACATGGGTTATTACAAATGACATTACGAAAGTATTATAGCAAAAATTAGGGAAAAATCATTTGACATAAGCCTAAGGTAGTCGTTGTGCCTGTCTAGACTGTCACAAATAATTTGTCATTTGTCCCAGGCTACTATTCTTATGGCAGACACATTCTAAGAATGTTCTATATAAAATCACAATTTCCATATTATGACAATTTGCAATAACCAATTTATGTTTTCACTTTTTGTCTCCCAGGGGTCCAAATGTATGTTTTTTTTTTTTTAATGTATTAAATGGTACTGTGAAATCTCTTAGACTTCACAGCACCTGGAAGAACACATGTTAGACAGCTCAGATATTAATCAGCTTTTTCATTCTGGGTGACTCCCCTTCCTGCATCACACTGTGTCCAATTTTATATAGCACTGCCTCTGAAACCTTTGAGCTATGGGTTCATTATGTTTTTATATCGTACTTCAGAAAGATGTTTAATTAGAAGGAAAATGCATTTATACTGAAGGTAAAATATGTTAACTCAGGACAAATAAAGTATTGAGTATCTTCTTGAAAGAAGGCCTTTTTGTCATTAAATGTGACTGCCATGTAATTGAGTTTTTATATACAGTATTTTGAGAAACCAGTGACCAATGAACCTTTTTCCATACAAAGTTCTGAACCTTAAAGCTTAAAACTAAGATGATTAAATTCAGTTCCACTCTAGGCTAACATTGCACCCATAATGTGGATCGATCAATGATTGAGCATTAGAAGGTCTGATAATCAATCTGATCATCTAATATGTTGACTTGCATACTTTATAATAGTCATAAGTTACAAGTTCTTTGTGTCGCAAGGAGGACTTCTGGACATTTGGTATTAAAGTTTAATAAGTACAGGTGCAATATAACAGCAGTATTTGCAGCAGACTCCGATGGACTGGATTGTTCTCCTGGAACTGGAATTAGTGCATTCTGTTTCCATTTATTACCATTTGAGTTACAGAGAATATACATAAATATCAGTTTTAGTCCAGAGGTTCAACAAACATAACCAATATAACCCATGTTTTCTGAGTGCTTCACAGCAGCTCGTATATTGGATTTTATCAGGCCATCTTTTCTTTTCATCTGGGGACAGTAGTAACTAAACTTTTCGGTCATTGGATATAGTCCAAACATTATCAGTATCTCAGGACAGGTTATTAATCAGTTCCAATGACAAATGCCCTGGTTTTCATGTCCCATTATGTGAACATGAATTAAATAATGATCTGACTTTTTTTGTGTGTGTTTTTTTCAAGTCAGTCGTATACGTATAGACCAGGTTCTGTGAATCAGCAGTAAAGAAGATTGAGAACAACTTGGACTATCTTGGGGGGGGGGGGGCGCACGATTCTTCACTGCCAATGTGTTGTTAAAAAAAAAAAAAAAAGTCTAACCAAATTTTTTGTGTAGTATTTCTCATTGATAATCATTTGTGATGTTTGGTTGTAAAAATTAGAACTTAACTGGTTTGAACCATAGACGAATATGAGTTTTGTTTAGGTGATTACGTGCAACCTGAATTGGAGTGAGAGTGTTGGTGAAATCTATATTTTGGCCATACTGATATATGGCTGGTTAGTCATATGCAGGGCTAAGCAAAGATATTCAGAGCCATGACCAATTCAGTCTTACAATGAAAGTTATCTGTGATATTTTTATTTCTGACTGGGCTAATATTCTTAAGCCGCTGCAGTTTTCTTTAGCCTTGTGTTTGGGATCATGTGAAAGACAAACTTTTACCCAAGTTTAAGTTACCAGACCAAAACAGGTTTTCTTGTAGTACAGGTATGGAATCCGTTATCCAGAAAGCTCTGAATTACAGAAAGGCAATCTCCCATAAACTCCATTTTATTCAAATAATCCAAATTTTTAATAATGATTTGCTTTTTCTTTTTAATAATAAAACAGTATTTTGTATTTGATCCAAACTATGATATAATTAAACTTTATTGGAAGCAAAAAACAGCCTATTGGATTTAACTAATGTTTACTTAGTTTTCTAGTAGACTCAAGGTATGAAGATCCAAATTACGGAAAGGTCCGTTATCCGTAAAACCCCAGGTCCCGAGCATTCTGGATAACAGGTCGCATACCTGTATTTCCTTTCACCATCTATCCTTTTATTATATTAGTCCCTGCTTATGAAAAGCAGTGTCATTAAACACAGTTTATACATCCAGCTTGTGCATTAGGTTAATCATAGAGAAGTGTCAGTTTGTTTCAGTGGCTTAGTAGTGTAATACTAATTTATACTTGTAGTATCTTCTTCCCCACCTGGTTTTCCTACATTTGCACAGGTAACTCATTTGCAGCCTTTAAAGTGGACCCGTCACCCAAGCAAAATTATTCCAAATCCTATTTTATCATGTTAGTCAAGCAAAATGAACTTTAATTACACTGTGTAAATTATTTGAATATTGTTTCCATCAGTCTGGGAATTCAAAATTATAGCAACCAGGAAGGAGCCATTTTGTGGACACTGTTATTAAGGCAATCCTTACATAATCTCAGAATCTTGTTTGTGCACCAGGGGACAGGGACCCAATGCCCATCACCATGCACTGGTTACACAATTAAATCGTTAAGAGAGCTGGGGGAATGTGGGGAGAGCGGTGACATCTAGGAAGTGCTGAATGGAAAGTGAAAGTAATTGCTTGCCCCGCCTCTATGCCTAGGCATAGAGGTGGGGTAGGCAATATTTGATTGACAGCTGATATTTTTAAATGAGTTTACAACAGCTATAAATGCTTTATTAAAAAAAAGAAATTGGATTTCAGGTTTAATTTAAAAAGGACTTTTATTATACAGATTTTCATGTCTGGGTGACGGGTCCACTTTAAATGTTCTGTTTTCCAGTTGGTACAAGTATTTTCCGCACACTGTATATCCTATCATGCAAGGATAGGCAGGCCGCTAGTATATTTCTAATGGCAACGCTAGTCGTTTACATACCTGGCAGAATTTGGATTTGGTTTTTGGAACATCTGAGGGATACTAAAAAACACCTTTTGTTTTATTTCCGCATGTTGGTCACAGACTTCATGGAGTTCTGAATGTGGTGAACTTTGTTGCCAACCAAGGGAGCTAAGGTGTTTACCACAGCTATTTTGTGATGCCTAATAATTTGTCACATTGTCAGGGCCGCCATCATGGGGGAGTGTTGTACTGGGCCTGAAGGGTAAGGGGGCCCGGCCGTGCTGTGCTGCACTTACTTGATTAAACCCCCTGCTTCCATAGAGCTGCCGACTTTGGAAGGGAGGGCGGGAGCACAGGTGGAGGCATCTTTTGTACATTCTCTTCCCTTATTGGTCACAGAAGTTTAAGTCCCGGTCGAGCTGCTCAGGGATAGAGCGGCGGGGAGGGTTCAGCCCAGGGGCCCCAGGAAATTTTGTCGTATAGGGCCCTGTGATTTCTGATGGCGGCCCTGCACATTGTAGTACAGATATGGGATCTATTTTCAGGAAACCTATCATCCAAAAAGCTCTGAATTAAAGGAAGGCCATCTCCCATAGACTTCATTATAATCAAACAATTCAAAGTTCTTAAAATGTTTTCCTTTTTCTCTGAAGTAATAAAACCATTTATTTCTTGTACTTGATTCCAAGATATGATTAATCCTTATTGGATGCAGAATAATTCCAGTGTGTTTAATTGTGTTTAACTACATAGTAACATAGTAAGTTAGGTTGAAATAAGACATCGTCAAGTTCAGCCTTTTAAGTCTATATATAACCTGCCTAACTGCTAGTTGATCCAGAGGAAGGCAAAAAAAAACCATCTGAAGCCGCTCCAATTTGCCTCAAAGGGGGAATCAATTCATTTCTGACTCCAATATGGCAATAGGACCAGTCCCTTGATCAACCTGTGCTATGAGCTATCTTTCATAACCCTTTATTCCCTCATTTGATAAAAAGCCATCCAACCCCTTCTTTAAGCTATCTAATGTATCAGCCTGTACCACTGACTCAGGGAAGGAATTCATAGCTCCTGCTTCTAAATATTTAGCCAGAACCTCCTTTCTTCTCATCAGAATGGGTGCCCTCTTGTCAGCTGGAAGAACCTACTGGTAAATAAAGCAATAGAGAGCTTATTGTACAATTTCCTTTTATATCTATACACAGTTATCATATCCCCTTTAAGCACCTCTTCTCCAGCGTGAACAATCCCAACTTGGACCGTAGCTGTGATTTTCCATACCTTTAACCAGCTTAGTTGTCCTTCTCTGTACCCTCTCTAATTCAAAAATGTTTGAGCTCTGGAGACCACATGGCATATTCTAGATGGGGTCTTACCAGCACTCTGTACAGTGGAAGAATAACTCCCTCCTCCTGTGAATCTTTGCCCCTTTCAGCTCAAAACCTTGTTTACCCTTGAAGCTGCTGACTGGTATTGCTTGCTATAGTCAAGTTTATTATCTACAAGGACTCCAAGGTCCTTTTCCATTATCGTTTGCCTAGTGCAGCCCCATTAAGAGTATAAGTGGCTTGCATAATTTTATATCCCAGGTGCATGACTTTACATTTATCAACATTGAATCTCATCTGCCACTTAGCTGCCCAGATCCTGCTGCAAGCATGTCACATCTTGGATGGGATTAATTGGGCTACATAGTTTTGTCATCTGCAAACGCTGATACATTACTTACATTACCTTCCCCATAGTCAGTAATGAACAAGTTAAATAAAAGTGGGCCCACCACAGAGCCCTGAGGGACCCAACTAAGAACCTTACTCCAAGCAGAGAATGTACCATTAACAACCACCCTCTGTACCTGATCCTGTAGCCAGTTTCGTATCCATGTTAAAACAACTTAATTAAGCCCAACAGACCTTAGTTTAAAAAGCAGTCATTTGTGGGGCACTGTATTAAATGCTTTGGCAAAATCTGAATAGATCACATCTACTGCTCCCCCGCTGTCCAGCGTCATATTTACCTCATCATAAAAAGCAATCAAATTTGTCTGACATGACTTATCCTTCATAAAGCCACGTTGATTGCTGCTCATAATGCCATTCACCAGGACAAAATTTTGAATGTGATCCCTTAACAAGCCTTCAAGTAATTTACCCACCATGGATGTCAAACTTACTGGCCTGTAATTGCCAAGCTGAGATCGTAATCCCTTTTTAAATATAGGAATTAAATCAGCTTTCCTCCAATCCATAGGTGCCATACCAGATTAAAGCGAGTCTGAGAAAATAGAAATAGAGGCCAGTCTAAAACTGAACTCTTTGTTTTATGACTTACCCTGGTGGGGGTCGTCGGGGACACTCGCCACACCGCTCCTCTGCTTCAGCGCTGGTTCCTATGGGCGCACATGCCCCATAAAGGCGCAGTCACGCTGGTGCATGACGTCAGTGCGCATGGCGCCAAATTCAAGCCGGATTTAAAGGAGCTTCAGTGCTGTGTTCTTTGCCTGTTATAGGTTTCCTCATTGTGAGTTCCTGGTGCCTCTGTGCTGTTTAAAGTTTCTGTATCTTGTGATTTGACTACCTGTTGTGACCCCTGCCTATTTCCGATGATCCTGACTTCCGAAATCCTGACCCTGCCTGGTAACTGACTTCTCTATTCCGTATCTTGCCTGATTGATCTCCTGGTTTGACCCTTGCCTGTTTTGACTTCGCTAGTAATCTGCCTGCCCTGGCCTTATCTGACTTTGTTTCCTGTCTATGCCTTGTACTGTGACCTTCTCGCCAAAAGACTTCTGCTTTACTGTTGTGTCCCTTTGCTCGTTCAGAACCCTTTGCTTTGCACCTCTCTTAATAAGACCTGGCGGCATCCGACTAGCCGAGGGCTCCTCCCAAGGTGAAAGGCGTCTGTTAAAGGCAGAAGCAAGAGCCGAGAACAGGGTGCTTAGCATCGGTTCTGAATTTAGGGTGACATTTAGAACCCAAGGGTGTATTCAATCTGGCCCAGGCACCTTTTTCACATTAATTTTTAGTAAAGCTTTATGAACCTTATACTGAATGAGCCACAGGCTAGATTGAGCTTAGCCAAGAGTGCATCTATAAAGTGGGTCTGGGAACTCAGACTCCTCTATTGTATACACTGAAGAAAATAACTGATTTAGCACATTTGCTTTTTCTGTATCTGTTACAACCATACTGGTACCATTATTTAAAGGAGCCACACTGTCAACCCGCATCTTTTTAATATCATTATACTTAAAAACCTTTTAGGGTTAGGCATATCCTCTGCCACAGTGCGCTCCTCATTTCCAATCTAAATTTTTTAAATTGTTTTTATGAGACTTAAGGTATCAAGATCCAAATTATGGAAATACCCTTTATCCGGAAAACCCTAGGTCCCAAACATTCTGTATAACACGTCCCATACCTTTAACAAGTTTTTGACTTCTGTGCCATATTTCTCTTTGTTGTCAGATATCAGATAACAATACTGTGGAATTTTGTGTAGCTCAGTATTGCTTCATTTATGACACAATATGAAAGACTTGCACAGCAAAAGATAATCATTGTGAAATGTTGTTGCGGCATTGTCAGAAGTGATCTGGTCATGTCAGGAAATGCAACATGCAGATGGCTAAGTAGATAGCATTTTTTGTGTACATTCTGGTAGTCAACCAAAATAAGCAGATGTGAGGGGAAGTGAGGAGGAGATGTGGCTCATCTCACATTTTCATCTGATTATGCCCCATCCAGGGCACCAAGAAGAGACATCAACAGATGAAATTTATAGTCTGTAAACATGAACAGCTCCCATGTGCTATACATACCAAGATGCAGAGTAAATATGGGTCTTGACAGCCAAAAGAACTTTGAGGTAAATGGCTTTACCTCACATAAAGCAAAGCTATTTATCACAGTGCTGACAATCTTGCTATTCAGGCTATGCAAATAGTTTTTATGGAAATACAATGCAAAAACCCCAAAAGAGTATTGCAATTCTATCAGATTATAAAAAAAAGCCATTATAAAACTTAATTCACATTCCAAATTTTCAATCTCTACATTTGGAAAAAACTGAGTTTATGCACATCCAGACATGTTGCCTTTGTTTATAGGCTATAACCATCATTGTATGAGGAGTTCCCTACCACTTACTACTAATTTTATAAATCAGCTGCTATATAGACTTCTAGAACCATTATTTTATGTAGCCCTACAGTGAATAAAATGCAATGTCACATTTTTCTTTGTGCTGCTGAACTATTATTTTGCCTACCTGAATATCACTAGTGAGTAAATTCACAAACTGACTAGCTTGTACCTTGCATGACCTAAAAACTCTGCACTATTAAGGGAAATAAATGTACTATTTTAGCAATGGTTAACTGGATCTACAGTTGCTTAATATTCAAGAGCAGATATATTTACCTGGATTGTTAATTATGTTGATTAAACTGCAAACACTTTTTTTGAAAAAAACATATCCATCTTCTGAAATGATAGTTAATATTTGCTGTGTTATTGTTCCGGCAAATGAGCTGAATTGCTTAATGGCAGGGTGGTAATCAACACATATTCACAATTTTATTTGGAGATTTTGGTAGCCTGGCTAATGGCAACCAGTGGGTGTTTGTATTGAAGACACTATGGCCACCAGAAACTCATGATTGATGAGGTTTTGGCATGTATTAAGTTTCATCGGTTATACTAATAGCTTTTCCTTATGGTGGTGCAGTAGAGTTACCTGGAATTCTTCATTTGACTGCTGCGGAAGTTGCCTTGCTTTTGTTAAAGGGACCACGCACACCTAAATCAGTTTTGGTAAAAATAAGCATAGGACTGGTGTTGAAAATGTGTGCCTATCCTTTTAATTTAAAAAAATGTATATTTGAAAAAAAAAATAATTGTGTTTTGTCCTTATAAAACACTATTAGTTTATTTTTTTCCACTGCAATGTAATCAGCAGCATCTGCCTGCACCCAAGCTGACACAGCAGTAAAGGGGAACAGACAGCAGAGGAAGTTAATGCCAGCTAAGGGCCTGATATTCTGCCTGCGTATTTCAGCGGACCGATTTCAACCCTGTCTGGCTTTAGCCTTATAAACAGGACAGTTTGTTCAGAACTCCTTATCTACCTATAAACAAACACCCCTCTTTTTAAGGGCCATTACACACAGGGAGCTTTGCCGTCTACGGTTAAATAATTGGCACCAAGGGTGACAATTCTCCCGAAAAAGACTTTCCATTAATTAACATTATGATCGCTGCTTATTTGCGCAATTTTCCTGTGGTTAAGCTAGATCGCAGTGAGTATTTATTCGCAGCGAACATCATGTTTAAAAATGGGAAGTCTTTTTCTGGAGATTTATTTCTTGCAGTAGTGAAGTGTTCCTGTACACAGGCCGACATATTGCTGCAGGCACTGGAGCATTCTGAGGCAGGTGGTTTGGCTTTTTCTTGGTGTTTATACGTGTGATTGTATCTTTATTTGTTGGTGCGTGAAATAAAAACTACAGCTAACACTTTAGGGTAAGGGAATACAAACACAAGATGCTAGAATTTACACCAGCAAACAACTTACTAAAGAGGCTACACATTAGCGATGCACGGGACAATATTTACCCATACCAACCTAACCTGCTCTAATTCAACCCAGCCTGCCACACCACATTGACTTTTATATTCATACCCAGCCTGCCCATTTGTAATGCCACCAGAGAGGGGGTGGAGCAGACATGAGTAGGGTTGCCATCTCTTTGTTTTCTGAATGAATGACGTAGCGATCGACCAATCTGCGATCAGGGCAGGATTTACATAGTGGGCGCCCCTAGGCCTGCTGTCATTCGTCGCCCCTGTCCCCTCCCCTTTAATCACACACATTTTCGGTACAGTGGGGATTGGAGCATGGGAAGTTTAAAAGACTATTGTATTTCCTGCGCATCCCCAGTGTTTTTGAACCAATCTGCCGCCTTAGGACTGGGCCTTGGTGTCCTTTCCACAAATCCAGGCCTGTCTGCGATTGCCACAATATAACCCCAGCATCACGGACCAGCAACTGGCATACCCCCGGATGTCATACACACTCCCCCAACATCACAAGGCCGCCCCTGATGTAACTGGAGCCGCCCCCTTCCCGGTCTTGATGACAGCAGAAGGCGGTAACCGTAGTATATAAATAACCACGGAAATCAATTTCCTCAGTGAAAGTGGTGTTGGGACAGTGTAGTGAGAGTCTGGATGGAGGCTGACGTACAAATATGGCCCAAAGCTGCCCACGGCAGAGTAAATTATTTGCAGTGTAAACAGTGTAATTTAGGATTAAAAACTACACCAGAAAATTCATGACAGAATCCCTTTAAGGGCAGTGCAACTGTACCTCTCTGTATACTATTTGAGTTTTCTTTGTGTGTTAAGTAGCGTTAACCAAACTAGACAGTTGCAAAATTAAATCTTAATTGCTTAATCTTAATTGCTGACTAAGAATCATGGTAGTTGTGCTAGGAGTTTGAACTTTCTTGCTTTGAATTGTGTTTATCACTGCAGTTGGTGGTAGACTTTAGCAATTGCAAAATTACCATAATTTTTGGACTGAAGGCTACTTTTAATCAGATTATTATCCATAAATAGCAGCGCATTCAAGCAAACTCAGGACATATGACTGTTCTAAAAAGACTAAGTATCTATTATGTCACGCTTAATCTGATAGGGGTCTCTCAAGGGAGTGTACTGTGGCTTCATTTTTAGCAACCCTATTAAACTGTCTGTCTGACATTTTCATTGCTGGAATCCTTAAAGGAAGAGCAACACCTTCTATAAGGAATAAACCTGCATAAAATATGCTTACAGATGCTAGTTTTATTCTTTTTCCTTTCTCCTTTAAAAAAAAATCTTATTTGTGTGTACTTTTAAGAATTAGTTTGCCAATGGCAACATATGAAACATCATATGTGCTGCACAGATAATGGCTTCCACTGTCCAACTGAAATATAGTTCAGTCGTTGTCTCTTATTAGTGTTATGGCATATACCTCTACATGTTGTACATATGCATAATGCTTCTGAATATAACAATATTAAGTCAACTGCACTTTTAGGTCGCTGTCTGCCCTCATATTTGCTTATTATGCACCTTACTTCATAGGGAAACCCACTGTCCTATTAATGCAGATTCTCTGTGCATCAGAATGATTACCAATTATATATTACCTTAAGGGCTATGTCACACTGGACACTTTGATTGCTGTTGATTGCTGGAAGTCAATTCCCTTTACAATCATAATTCCCACTTATTTGAGGACCATTCTGTGATAGCGCTGCACAATATGTTGGTGCTCTAAAAATTCATGTTAATACTAATAATAATTGTATGGTAATAATTATTGTTAAGTGTGTGTTTTTTGAAGCTCAAAATTATTAAAATCTGTTTTAAAGTATAGCTTAACTGCTTGGTTTTAATGAAAGCAAATGGTTGCATGACTGTATAGTAAAGGAGTAAAGTTTTGGTGGTCGCCACAGTCGCATTTTCCTCAACAAATGGCCATATTTAGCCATAATGAAATAAGTATGTTGTTGCTACTGGGTTAACTCATTAGACACAACCACAAAAAGAATTAGACCCAGTACACAGCACTCAGACCATCCTTGTATAGAAAAACATTTCCTCAATCTTTATCAGCATATGGTCAATTGACTAATCCATTAATGTAAAATCGTATCTGTCCAATTTTCACCCTTTTCTACCCCAGTATAAATATTCTTCTGCGCTGTAACTTTTCATTTTAATTACCCTTTGGCATGACTCCCTTATCAGGAGGCAGAAAACTCTCTGTGAATTACATGCCTGCAAGATGAGATGCATTTGAAAAACTGTTCACAAAACATAGTGTCACCGAAGGTGGATCTGAGAGGTGGGTGCAGGCTCTGGGCCACTAGTTGAACATTTTTAATCTATAAGTACCTAATTATAATATGGAGGAAAGGGCAGTTTTTCAGCACTTCCAATTAGAGGTGCACTAAATCAATGAGCTTTGTATTTGTTCAAATATTAAATCTAAAACCTAATTTCTTAAAAAAAAAAATATTCCAAATCCTATTTAGTTAGTAAACTAAACTTTAAATACACTCTATAAATTATTTGAATCTTGTTTCCTTCGTTCTGGACACTCAGAATTATAGCAAGGAGACAGGAGCCATTTTGTGTGATGCAAGGCCTGCCTTAATAACAAAGTCTTGTTTTGGCGCCAAATGAGCGGATCTCTACGTCTATGGCCACCTTTACTCTTCAGCTTAAATACTTTTTAAAATAATTTAAAAGCTGTAATGATAAGTGTATCTGCTGCATTACAGAAATTATTCATTGTATGCAGATTTCCTTGTGTATTCTGTTCTCAAGCCAGCTTTGGTTATTAGTACCCTGGCCTTGAGGCAGAAACACATTTCTGGATCTAAGAGCTGTTTTTCTGTGCTGTGGGGCGAGGAAATTACGTTGTAAGAGAAACTGTACTATATTAAATAAATGGTTTAGCACTTGTCCCTGTTTTGACACACCTTTCCGCCATATAAAGTGTTACATTATCCTCTAGATTTCATTTTCATTTTTGTTTTTATGCTTCAGTGTGGAAAATATATTGTAAACAATGAATTGCTACATTATCTATGCTTTAGAATGCAGAATATCCTTTTTAGCTGATTGTAATTTGTCATTTCTAATGTTGATCTGTTACTTTTTACAAAAAAATTTTCATTTTATCATTATCAGATCTCTGGTGGAAGAGGAGGATCCTCATTTGAAAGTCTCTCTTGGTAACAACGATATGGGTGTGTCTGCTCATCTCCAGTCCTCAAAAACCGGGACCACTAGGTTTTTCACCAGCAATACTCACAGTTCAGTGGTGTTACAGGTAAGACCTATTTTCTGTATCTTGCTGTCATACTACAGATGTTAATCGGAATATTAACTATTAGTGAAAATTATATTAAATATGGTCCAAGTGCTCTTCTGAGCACGCTGTTACTTAAAACACTTTAAAACTTTTTACATATTTTTACATATTGCTTTCTTTGCTGCCCTGATTGTAGCATTAATACGTTAAACAGCTTAAAGGGATACTGTCAGTTAATAGTGCTGCTCCAGCAGAATTCTGTACTGAAATAGATTTTTCAAAAGAGCAAACAGATTTTTTTATATTCAATTTTGAAATTTTACATGGGGCTCGACATATTGTCAGTTTCCCAGCTGTCCCTAGTCATGTGACTTGTGCTCTGATAAACTTCAGTCACTCTTTACTGCTGTACTGCAAGTTGGAGTGATATCACCCCCCCCCCTTTTCCCCCCCAGCAGCCTAACAACAGAACAATGTGAAGGTAACCAGATAGCAGCTCCCTAACACAAGATAACAGCTCCCTGGAAGATCTAAAAACAGCACTCAATAGTAAAAGCCAAGTCCCACTGAGACTGATTCAGTTACATTAAGTAGATGAAATAACAGCCTGCCAGAAATTAGTTCCACCCTAAAGTGCAGACACAAGTCACATGACGTCAGATTTCAAAAATGAATATAAAAAAACAGTTTGTTCTTTTGAGAATTGGATTTCAGAGCAGAAGTCTGCTGGAGTATCAACTGATGCATTTTGAAAAAAAACATGTTTTCCCATGACAGTATCCCTTTAATACACTTTTTGCCATAAGGTCCATAAGGTCCAAGACTATCTTAAGGCCTATGGAACCTCTGGGCCAAAAGGAAGCTTAAAAATAAATTAAAACACCTATTGATATTGATTTCAGATATTCTAAAATGCATACCTGTATCATTTTACTACTTGCAGAAAAGTTGTTTCTGAAGTATGACATTCTGTGTTGGGAATTTAAATTTCTCACTTATCTCAGAGGTGCAAATTAGAGATTGGATAACGGATATTATGTTACCCCAGGTAATTAATAAGTCACTATGAGAGAATGCATGTCTTCATTTTAAAACTTGGCAAAAAATAGGATAATGTAAGTTTAACAGTTTAAACTTTATGATAATTCCTTCTCTTACAACACAAATACAACTTAAATACATAAGGCACTGACTGAGTTCACTGAAAATTCTCTACTAATTTGCGTTTATGATAGCAGCACCGTGGCACAGTGTTTAGTGGTTAGCATTGCAGCACTCAAGTCCTAGGTTTTGAGTTCCCAATGCTCCCATTTATAACCGTCTTGCAACCCAATGACTTACTGACACATATAAAATGGACGATAAAAGTAAACAAGCCAAAACATATGCGTGTAGTATAACTTTTCTTTTTTTTGTGATTTTAAATTTTTAGTTTACTTTTAAATAAAAGGGATAGTGCATTTTGTAGTATAGTTAAAGGGATTCTGTCATGATTTTTATGATGTTTTTATTACTAAATTACACTGTTTACACTTCAAATAATAAAAACTACAATTTATAATACATTTCTGAACCAGCAAGTGTATTGTTTTGTAGTTGTAATATTGGTGTGTATGCAGCCATCTCAGGTCATTTTGCCTGGTCATGTGCTTTCAGAAACAAGCAGCACTTTAGGATGGAACTGCTTTCTGGCAGGCTGTTGTTTCTCCTACTCAATGTAGCTGAATGTGTCCCAGTGGGACCTGGATTTTACTATTGAGTGCTGTTCTTAGATCTACTAGGCAGCTGTTTTCTTGTGTTAGGGAGCTGCTATCTGGTTACCTTCCCATTGTTCTGTTGTTAGACTGCTGGGGGTGGTGAGGGTGATATCACTCCAACTTGCAGTAAAGAGAGACTCAAGTTTATCAGAGCACAAGTCACATGACTGGAAAACTGACATTATGTCTAGCCCCATGTCAAATTTCAAAATTAAATATTAGAAAAAAAAATCGGTTTGCTCTTTTGACAAATGGATTTCAGTGCAGAATTCTGCTGGAGCAGCACTATTAACTGATGCTTTTTGGAAAAAAAAAAAATTCCCATGACGGTATCCCTTTAAAATGATACTATTGTGCTTCTAGTTGTTTGAGAGGAAGGGAAGAAGTTATGTAGGATTTTTTGACTTATCCGTTTAATCTGTGGCACATTGTTGTACTATAGACTGGTGAATACATAAGTCATACAGATGACCTAATAATTAATACAAGCGTTAGAGAGGGCCTTGCTTATTAGAGCTTACAATGTAGAAGATTTAGAGAGGTACTACTGGCACTGCTTGTATAGAGAGAGTTAGATACCTAGTATCCACTCAGGTATAAGTAAAAAGCTTATGGATGATTGTTTCCTTTTAAATCTCAGAGCACAATTGAGTACTATGAACCAGTATACAATTCCATAAAAAATGTTGTTATTTTTTTCCAGGGCTTTGACCAGCTACGACTTGAAGGCTTGCTTTGTGACGTTACTTTAGTACCAGGTGATGGGGATGAAATTTTTCCAGTTCACCGAGCTATGATGGCCTCCTCAAGTGATTACTTTAAAGCCATGTTTACAGGTGCTTCTTGTGTTTTTTGCTTTCGCATACTAGTTACATGAGCACTTGAGAAGAATATTTTGCTCTCTGTGATATTTCCAGAGGTGAAATTGTAACTGTTTAGTAGATAGCCAAAGCCTATGATTATCATTAAAGAACTCTGCCATCCATTAAAGGCACAATAACTATGTCATGTGTCTTGTAGAGCTTTTCAATATAATCAGTAAGAAGCAACCACTGGGGTCCTATCAAACAGGAAAAGTTTGATTGGACAAAACAACCTGAAA